>NW_026600417.1:0-40000 GCF_029448725.1 Salvelinus fontinalis | reverse complement strand
CACTTCACTTTTAGTATTTAGCATGTGTTAATATCCCCACTTCACTTTTAGTATTTAACATGTGTTAATATCCCCACTTCACTTTTCGTTTTTAACATGTGTTAATATCCCCACTTTACTTTTAGTATTTAACATGTGTTAATATCCCCACTTTACTTTTAGTATTTAACATGTGTTAATATCCCCACTTCACTTTTCGTATTTAACATGTGTTAATATCCCCACTTCACTTTTAGTATTTAACATGTGTTAATATCCCCACTTCACTTTTAGTATTTAGCATGTGTTAATATCCCCACTTCACTTTTAGTATTTAGCATGTGTTAATATCCCCACTTCCCTTTTCGTATTTAACATGTGTTAATATCCCCACTTCACTTTTAGTATTTAGCATGTGTTAATATCCCCACTTCACTTTTAGTATTTAACATGTGTTAATATCCCCACTTCACTTTTAGTATTTAGCATGTGTTAATATCCCCACTTCACTTTTAGTATTTAACATGTGTTAATATCCCCACTTCACTTTTAGTATTTAGCATGTGTTAATATCCCCACTTCACTTTTAGTATTTAACATGTGTTAATATCCCCACTTCACTTTTAGTATTTAACATGTGTTAATATCCCCACTTCACTTTTAGTATTTAACATGTGTTAATATCCCCACTTCACTTTTAGTATTTAGCATGTGTTAATATCCCCACTTCACTTTTCGTATTTAACATGTGTTAATATCCCCACTTCACTTTTCGTATTTAACATGTGTTAATATCCCCACTTCACTTTTAGTATTTAACATGTGTTAATATCCCCACTTCACTTTTAGTATTTAGCATGTGTTAATATCCCCACTTCACTTTAACATTTGTTAATATTCCTTCCAAGGCCTTTCTTTTCACATTGACATGGTTGTAGTCTGGTTAAAGTGTGGACTGCCAAGGCCTTTCTTTTCACATTGACATGGTTGTAGTCTGGTTATAGTTGGGACTGCCAAGGCCTTTTCACATTGCCATGGTTGTGGTCTGGTTACAGTTGGGACTGCCGAGGCCTTTTCACATTGACATGGTTGTGGTCTGGTTACAGTGTGGACTGCCAAGGCCTTTTCACATTGACATGGTTGTGGTCTGGTTATAGTTGGGACTGCCAAGGCCTTTCTTTTCACATTGACATGGTTGTGGTCTGGTTATAGTTGGTACTGCCAAGGCCTTTCTTTTCACATTGACATGGTTGTAGTCTGGTTATAGTTGGGACTGCCAAGGCCTTTCTTTTCACATTGACATGGTTGTAGTCTGGTTATAGTTGGTACTGCCAAGGCCTTTCTTTTCACATTGACATGGTTGTAGTCTGGTTACAGTTGGTACTGCCAAGGCCTTTCTTTTCACATTGACATGGTTGTGGTCTGGTTACAGTAGGGACTGCCAAGGCCTTTTCACATTGACATGGTTGTGGTCTGGTTACAGTTGGGACTGCCAAGGCCTTTTCACATTGACATGGTTGTGGTCTGGTTATAGTTGGGACTGCCAAGGCCTTTTCACATTGACATGGTTGTGGTCTGGTTATAGTTGGGACTGCCAAGGCCTTTTCACATTGACATGGTTGTGGTCTGGTTATAGTTGGGACTGCCAAGGCCTTTTCACATTGACATGGTTGTGGTCTGGTTATAGTTGGGACTGCCAAGGCCTTTTCACATTGACATGGTTGTGGTCTGGTTATAGTTGGGACTGCCAAGGCCTTTTCACATTGACATGGTTGTGGTCTGGTTATAGTTGGGACTGCCAAGGCCTTTCTTTTCACATTGACATGGTTGTGGTCTGGTTATAGTTGGGACTGCCAAGGCCTTTTCACATTGACATGGTTGTAGTCTGGTTATAGTTGGGAATGCCAAGGCCTTTTCACATTGACATGGTTGTAGTCTGGTTACAGTTGGGACTGCCAAGGCCTTTCTTTTCACATTGACATGGTTGTGGTCTGGTTACAGTTGGGACTGCCAAGGCCTTTCTTTTCACATTGACATGGTTGTAGTCTGGTTACAGTTGGAACTGCCAAGGCCTTTTCACATTGACATGGTTGTAGTCTGGTTATAGTTGGGAATGCCAAGGCCTTTTCACATTGACATGGTTGTAGTCTGGTTACAGTTGGGACTGCCAAGGCCTTTCTTTTCACATTGACATGGTTGTGGTCTGGTTACAGTTGGGACTGCCAAGGCCTTTTCACATTGACATGGTTGTGGTCTGGTTATAGTTGGAACTGCCAAGGCATTTCTTTTCACATTGACATGGTTGTAGTCTGGTTACAGTTGGGACTGCCAAGGCCTTTCTTTTCACATTGACATGGTTGTGGTCTGGTTACAGTGTGGACTGCCAAGGCCTTTCTTTTCACATTGACATGGTTGTGGTCTGGTTACAGTTGGGACTGCCAAGGCCTTTTCACATTGACATGGTTGTGGTCTGGTTACAGTAGGGACTGCCAAGGCCTTTGGAACTAGTGCCAATTCCACGTGTCAATGAACGTCTCTTAATAGTTCCATCCGATTCATCAGATAGATGCTGACAAACTCCTGCTCTGATCCAGCTCGTTAGGGGCCCGGTTGGCCAGTAAATCAACCTGAATGGACTTTGATAGATGTCCATGTCCCCCAGGGAGCTTGTGGGTAGAGGTTCCTCTGATGTGAAGACATGTGTGGTGTTGTAGCATGACGCCACAGGCAGACAGGGGGGGACACAGGAGGGATGGGGGGAAAAAAGGATTTGATGCCCCCCTCGTTCACCTCAGACAACCCCAGAAGACATACAGTAGATAAAATGGCCCAATGTTGGGAAAATAAGGCTTTTGTGAATCTGAATATACACTAGTAGCTATGGATTCACACAAATCGTGTTTATTCACATAACAAACAACATATCTGGGAGAGGGGAGCGTGTTCATGGTTTAGATGAGTGAGTTTTTACGTGTGGCTGTCTGCGGCCATTTTAGATTGACATTGTTTTCCACGTCAACAACATGAGCTGAAAAACGGAGTTTGTTACCCAATGCAACATCACGTTATAGTCTGAGCAGCTCCTGCCTGGCCACTCCCATCGGTTACCCAATGACAACATCACGTTATAGTCTGAGCAGCTCCTGCCTGGCCACTCCCATCGGTTACCCAATGCAACATCACGTTATAGTCTGAGCAGCTCCTGCCTGGCCACTCCCATCGGTTACCCAATGACAACATCACGTTATAGTCTGAGCAGCTCCTGCCTGGCCACTCCCATCGGTTACCCAATGACAACATCACGTTATAGTCTGAGCAGCTCCTGCCTGGCCACTCCCATCGGTTACCCAATGACAACATCACGTTATAGTCTGAGCAGCTCCTGCCTGGCCACTCCCATCGGTTACCCAATGACAACATCACGTTATAGTCTGAGCAGCTCCTGCCTGGCCACTCCCATCGGTTACCCAATGACAACAAAGCACGTCGTGGTCTCCGGTCTAGCTAGCTTTAGTGATTTATCTTTGTGCATTTTAACAGGGGGCTCAGTCAGCGGGAGGCCTCTGTATCACGTCGCTCATTACAAAACATCAGCGGATTACCCAGATCGACTTCCTGAAATCCCTCCATTGGAATAATATAGTGAAATGCATCTATCCCAGGGTCGCGGCGAGGGGCCATCCCACTTGTCTGAGCAAAGTTGACATGTCATTGTCTTCTGCTTGGAGCGGTGGAGGGCTGGGGGAGTGTGAGTGTGTGTTTATGTGTCTATGTGCGCGTGCACCCGCGCATGCGAGGCAAATCCATTAATTCGCAGTGACGTTGAATGTAGCGACAATCCCCGACCCCCAATCCCGAGGTTAATTAAATCCAAATTAAGCTCGTTAGGCGGACAGAAACACCTGCTTTTTAGAACAACAGTCAAACAAAAACATGTCGGGGAGAGAAGTCATTAACGTGCTGATGGTAAATCCCCCCCAGCTTTATTTGGGAGCTGGGTTTTTGTCAGTCAACACAATGAGAAGAATCCTACTATTATCCCTGGGTCAATATTGACCACCAACACAAGTGTTAATTGGATGCTGAAACGCCAAGCTAAGTCTCACCTACTCTCGGAGCAGGTCTCCCACAGTTCAAAGAGATAATGAATATCAAATTATATTTTTTTTATTCCAGCTACGTTTTTACACGTTGCATGTGCTTTAATCGCTCGGGGCAGAGATTGTGTTCTAATGTGGGATTTTAAATCATGGAGCATAAAACTCCTCAAAAGAGGAGAACCCTCCCGGAGCTTGTTCCTGCTTGTCGTGGAGGGCCTGGCAACAGACGTCAAGACAGGGGTCTTCATCATGGATGCCCTGAGGGCCAGATTAACTACACAGTTCCTCCCCATGCTGCCCTCCTGCCATACCTTCCTTCAACACCACATAACCCATACACACACACACACACACACACACACACACACACACACACACACACACACACACACACACACACACACACACACACACACACACACACACACACACACACACACACACACACACACACACACACACACACACACACACACACTCCCAAACACACACTAACACACACACACACACACACACACACACACACACACACACACACACACACACACACACACACACACACACACACACACACACACACACACACACACACACACATACACACACACACACACACACACACTCAAGGCCGGTGTGGTGCCAGGGAGAGAATCCAGGTCTGTTTTGTAGCTCATCAAGCTACACAGTAAAGATGTCTAATTACAGTGAGTCCTGCTTCAAAGGGAAAAGGCCAGTGCCAATACTATTGATAATTCACATGAAATAAGCTGTCATTGGGAATAGGGCTGGGAAAAGGAAATGTTTCATTTTTATTAGATTTGGTGAGTCTGTAATCATCTTGTTGGGCGAGGAGGATAAGCATAGAAAGCCTGAGCCAGATATATCAGATTAAGTATGCTACTGTAGCTGACTCCTTTGCTTTACATGAGGATATACAGGAAGTATGAACCTATCCTAAATACTGTATGTTTGCTGGTTTATAATGACATGATGACAAACTGAAAATTATCCATGATTATTATTTGACCATGCTTGTCACTTATGAACATTTTTGAACATCTTGTCATAGTTCTGTTATAATCACCACCCGGCACAGCCAGAAGAGGACTGGCCACCCCTCATAGCCTGGTTCCTCTCTAAGTTTCTTCCTAGGTTTTGGCCTTTCTAGGGAGTTTTTCCTAGCCACCGTGCTTCTTCACCTGCATTCTAGCTGTTTGGGGTTTTAGGCTGGGTCTCTGTACAGCACTTTGAGATATTAGGTGATGTACGAAGGGCTATATAAAATAAACTTGATTGATTGATTGATGATCACTCACAGCCTGTATTATTAAAGATATTCACAAGTGAACCAATGAGGACGCTACATCCTGAATCTCAATAGCCAATGAGACATCATAATCAACTAACGTTTACACTTGACCCTTGACCTCTGAAATTACCTCTGGCTTCTTGACGCGTCCCTCCTGGAAGGAGCAGGTGCGTGGGTCGTGGGTGCAGTCGTGTCTGTATTTACACCAGTGGCACTGGTAGGGGCTTCTCACACATGATAAACACCTGAGAGAGGAGAAGGAGAGAGGAGTATGAGAGAGGAGAAGGAGGAGGTGAGAGGAGTAGGAGAGAGGAGAAGAAGTAGGACAGAGGAGAGAGGAGTAGGAGAGAGGAGAGAAAAGAAGGATGAGGAAAGGAGAGAGGAGAGAGGAGAGAGGAGAAGAAATAGGAGAGAGGAGAGGGATAAGGAAAGAGGAGTAGGAGAGAGGAGAGGGAGTAGGAGAGAGGAGAGGGAGTAAGAGAGAGGAGAGGGAGTAAGAGAGAGGAGAGAGGAGAAAGAAAATGAGAGAGGAGAGAGGAGTATGAGAGAGGGGATGAGGAGAGAGGAGTAGGAGATAGGAGAGAGAGAGAGTGAGGAACAGGAGAGGGGAGAGGGGAGAGAGGAGAGAGAGAGTGAGGAACAGGAGAGAGGAGAGAGAGAGAGTGAGGAACAGGAGAGAGGAGAGAGAGAGAGAGAGAGGGAAAGTGAGGAACAGGAGAGAGGAGAGAGAGAGTGAGGAACAGGAGAGAGGAGAAGGAGATAGGAGAGAGAGAGAGTGAGGAACAGGAGAGGGGAGAGAGGAGAGAGAGAGTGAGGAACAGGAGAGAGGAGAGAGAGAGAGGAACAGGAGAGAGGAGAAGGAGAGTGAGGAACAGGAGAGAGGAGAGAGAGAGAGAGTGAGGAACAGGAGAGAGAGAGAGAGTGAGGAACAGGGGAGAGGAGAGAGAGAGAGAGAGAGTGAGGAACAGGAGAGAGGAGAGAGAGAGTGAGGAACAGGAGAGAGGAGAGAGAGAGAGAGAGAGAGTGAGGAACAGGAGAGAGGAGAGAGAGAGAGTGAGGAACAGGAGAGAGGAGAGAGAGAGAGGAACAGGAGAGAGGAGAGAGAGAGAGGGTGAGGAACAGGAGAGAGAGAGAGAGTGAGGAACAGGAGAGAGAGAGAGAGAGAGAGAGAGAGAGAGAGTGAGGAACAGGAGAGAGGAGAGAGAGAGAGAGTGAGGAACATGAGAGAGGAGAGAGAGAGACAGAGAGAGAGAGAGAGAGAGAGTGAGGAACAGGAGAGAGGAGAGAGAGAGAGGAACAGGAGAGAGCAGAGAGAGAGACAGAGAGAGAGAGAGAGAGAGAGAGAGAGAGAGAGAGAGAGTGAGTAACAGGAGAGAGCAATAAAGGCAATACATTCCTAATCATGGCAAACTTCCATAGACAAGCTAATCATAACCCAAACAATGATCTGATGAGTACGTGAAATTCTTTCAGTCAAATATTTCGTATTTCTACACTATGTCACTACGACATTACTTTAATATTCTTTAGTTATGGGTATCAAACATCAATGATATGTTACAGTTTATAATGACATTTTCAACACTTCCTTTGTAATAAGCGTGTAATTGTGACTGTAACAGAGACATGTAGACGTACGACTTGTGGACGCTGCAGTTGTAGAAGACAAAGCTGGTGTTGGCGAAGACCAGGCCCGTCTCCTTGGACTTGAGGTAGAGCTGAACTATCTGGTGATCACCTGGAGGGAGGGAGCACACAGAGGAAAATACTAGGAGCAGGGTTGGACCACTCTAACATATTACATTACCTGGGATGTATTCACTAGCAACCAAACAGAACCAAACGGAACCAAACGGAACCAAAGAGAAGCACATGGAACATAACGGAGAGAGACCTATCTGAATTTGTCGTATAGAAACTCTTGTTTTTGTTGTGAAATGTTTTCCATTGCAAAATGTTTTTTAACTGTTTGCAAAGGTGTGCACTAATGATTACACCCCAGAGCACCTCAACCAATGGGAGGGGATGACTGATTTTATGTCTTTATCTACTATATCAGAGATGTACTGACTCTAAGATCTCAAGTCTGAATTATATATCTACTATATCAGAGATGTACTGACTCTAGGATCTCTAGTCTGAATTATATATCTACTATATCAGAGATGCACTGACTCTAAGATCTCTAGTCTGAATTATATATCTACTATATCAGAGATGTACTGACTCTAGGATCTCTAGTCTGAATTATATATCTACTATATCAGAGATGTACTGACCAGTATCTCAAGTCTGAATTATATATCTACTATATCAGAGATGTACTGTACAGTATTTCTAGTCTTAATTATATATCTACTTTATCAGAGATGTACTGTACAGTATTTCTAGTCTGAATTATATATCTACTATATCAGAGATGGACTGACGCTAGGATCTCTAGTCTGAATTATATATATATATACTATATCAGAGATGTACTGACTCTAAGATCTCTAGTCTGAATTATATATCTACTATATCAGAGAAGTACTGACTAGTATCTCTAGTCTGAATTATATACCTACTATATCAGAGATGTACTGACTCTAGGATCTCTAGTCTGAATTATATACCTACTATATCAGAGATGTACTGACTCTAGGATCTCTAGTCTGAATTATATACCTACTATATCAGAGATGTACTGACTCTAGGATCTCTAGTCTGAATTATATATCTACTATATCAGAGAAGTACTGACTAGTATCTCTAGTCTGAATTATATACCTACTATATCAGAGATGTACTGACTCTAGTATCTCTAGTCTGAATTATATATCTACTATATCAGAGATGTACTGACTCTAGGATCTCTAGGTTAATGGAGGTGTCTACAGAGACAGTCTGTCTGCTCCTGTCCTTCTGTCTGGCTTCCTAATGAAGGACTGTGTGTTAATGGAGGTGTCTACAGAGATAGTCTGTCTGCTCCTGTCCTTCTGTCTGGCTTCCTAATGAAGGACTGACTCCATGTTTAATTCAACAGGCCCGACACAGACATGTCCTCCCCCAAAGACAGGAAGAGAACATTGTCGTCTCCCTCCCTCTGTCTGTCACTCTTGTCTTCTTCTAGCCTTCTTCGCTGCCTCTCTCTGTCGCTCCGGTCTTCGTCTCCATTCCCTCTCTCTTCTCTCTGTCACTCCTGCTCTCTCTCTTTCCCTCTTTCCCTTTGTGTTGCTCCTGTCTTCCTATCCCCCTCTCTCTCTCTCCCTCTCTCTCTCTTGCTCGCTCTCTCTCTAACAAAAGGGGTGAATCGTTCATCAATCATAGTAAAGTGTGGCTGACAATGAATCTGTCCTAATTAGAGCACCTAAATGTTACCTTGATGCCTGCTAGGCTGCTATCACTAGCTCACTCTCCCCTCCCTGCAGGGCCCCTCGACCTCTCTCTCTCTGACACTACCTGAACAAGATGGCTGCCTAATGAGGCACTCCATCCATACCTCTTAGTATGGTGTTTCCTAAAGGACAAAATAGACGTGTGTGTGTGTGTGTGTGTGTGTGTGTGTGTGTGTGTGTGTGTGTGTGTGTGTGTGTGTGTATGTGTGTGTGTGTGTGTGTGTGTATGTGTGTGTGTGTGTGTGTGTGTGTGTGAGTGATTGAGTCCGGAGTTTGGTGTGGTGTGTTTACACCCTGTGTAATAGCCCATGTACACTGTAAGTGCCCTGTACTGTAAGTGTGTCCCCCTCTGTACTGTAAGCAGAGGTTTAGTGTGTGTTAGGCCTCAGTGGGTCCCTCAGCCCTGTAATTTCATGGTGGTCTGCTTGGCCCGCTCCCAATACTTATAGGTGTTATTATTCATGCCAGGCTGTACACAATCCCACCGTTGGGCTCTCACCCACCCGAGGCCGCTGCAAAAAAGCCAGTCATCTGCTAATTTAGCTAGTGTATGGTTATCCTAGACTGAGTCCCAAATGGCACCCTATTCCCTATGTAGTGCACTACTTTTGACCAGGCCATGGCTAAAAGAACTACATAGAGAAACGGGTGGCATTTGGGATTCAGCCTCAACATCAACAGTGAAAGTGTCCATGTGAATGTCCTTTGTCTCTCTTCTAAGACCTTTAGTCCTTCCCACCTTAACATTAGGCTAGCAGCTTTCTCTTCAGCTCCTGTTCATTCACTATGAACACTGAGGTAGAGACAATGATTTAAAAGACATTCGCTAAATGCGGTAAACAAATAAACATCTGCAGAGTATTTGTAGGAGGAACAATTCAGGGGGTTTTCTTCTTCTTTTCTCTTTAGCAGCATTAGCGTTATGCCAATGTGAAGCAGTAGCTAGCGTTAGCGCTCCCTTACTACTTTTGAGGAGGCGTTAGCTTAGCCAACGTAAAGCAACAACTAGCGTTAGCGCTCCCTTACTACTTTTGAGGAGGGTTTAGCGTAGCCAATGTGTAGCAGCAGCTAGCGTTAGCACTCCCCTGCTTCTATTGAGGCGCGGCAGCGTCTTCATTATCTCCACATGGAGACGTCTGGGTATTATGAAAGATTACCAGTCCTCCAGACAGCCGCCCAGATGTGTGCACTTTTCAATTATACCTGGGTTAACCAACCACGTCAAGGAGGGGAGAAGCGAGGGATGAGAGAGGGACAAGGAAGCTTATCTCGGAGAATGAATGCTGTCAAAAGCGTTTTTTGGCAGCAGGATTAATTTTTAACCGCTCCTCCCCTTCACTTTGCCTTCGAAATGAGTCCCGGAGAGGTGGAGTGATCTGCCCGCGCTCAGGGCTGTTGGGGTCTCACATGTCTCTGTCTGTTCTGACTGCATACCTCCTTGGTGAGAGAGTAAATAAACCCTGACGCTCTGTAACGACGGTTGATTGGATGACTAAACACGTCCTAGGGCGCTGCTCCGAGGGCTTCCGGGCTACGATGGGTAACAGGGAACGTAAGCCCTCGTAACCCCAGGCCACACAAAGACCCAAATGAGACGCAAATCAGTTCCCACATTTAGCAGGTCCCTGGCTTAATGAGTTAGTGTTTTGGCTTCATACTTAAACTAGTTAGTGTTTTGGCTTCATACTTAAACTAGTTAGTGTTTTGGCTTCATACTTAACCTAGTTAGTGTTTTGGCTTCATCAGTAACACCTCCATTAGTGTCAATACACTCATGTAAACCACGTTAAAAAAAATAAAAAAAAGACATACTCAAAAGAAAAACCGAGCTCTTTGATTGGTCTGTAATCAGTCAGGTATCTTATGCTACAGACCTTTGTCTACGATAATGCGAGGCACCTCCTTCTCGGCAGGCGAGCTGCACCTGATGCGGTTCCCCTCCACCAGACCGTCCATCTCAGCCAGGTCCTCAAAGGTACAGTTGACCCCTGCAGACAACTCTGGGACGTTATGGGCCTCCAGGATCAGCTGTGGGGAGAAGACAGAGGGGGGTTACATATGGCATCAGGGGAGAAGAGCGGAGTACAGGGAGGGGGTGGAGCGGTCCTGTGTGGCTCAGTCAGTAGAGCATGGCGCTTTCAACGCCAGGGATGTGGGTTTGATTCCCACTGGGGATCAGTAGGTAAATATATGCACTCACTACTGTAAGTATCTCTGGATAAGAGCGTCTGCTAAATGACTCAAATGGCGTGAGAATTGGGAGATATTCCATTAGTAGAATGGAGAGATACAGCGATGGGATAGATGAATGTATCGTGTCATCAGATGGTGGAGGGATAGATGGGGGAGAGAGGAGGGAAAGAGGACAGCTGGGGGTAAGGATCCCCTGTAGACATACCATACCGTGATGAAGCCACAACATTGAGGGTTCAGTGAGTAGCAGTTCACCCTACATCACATTACACATCAGTATAGGCTCTGGTGTCCCAAATAGCACCCTGATCCCTATGTAGAGCACTACTGTTGATCAGGTGGCCCATATGGCTTGGTTCAAAAGTAGTGCACTACATAGGAAAAAGGCTGGCATTTGGGACACAGCCTATATTAGCATATCACAACAGAAACATCAACATGACAGGATGTCTTCAGAGAGGCAGGAAGTCTTTCCTGTCCAGAGGACCATCTACATCTCTCGCTGACTCACTCATCCATCAACTCATGGACATGAGAGAGAAGGAGAGAGAGTGAAGGAGAGGGAGAGAGAGTGAAAGAGAGAAAGTGAAGGAGAGGGAGAGAGAGTGAAAGAGAGAGAGAGGGAGAGAGAGTGAGTGAAGGAGAGGGAGAGAGAGTGAAAGAGAGAAAGTGAAGAAGAGGGAGCGAGAGTGAAAGAGAGAATGTGAAGGAGAGAGAGTGAAAGAGAGAAAGTGAAGGAGAGGGAGAGAGATAGAAATAAAAAGACAAGGAGAGAAGAAGACAGCAGGACATGTTTGTTGAGCATCAGCTCTGTGTTTTACAAAGCCTGCTGGCGATTATTTGACTGTTTGTCATCTGGTGAACAGTTGGAGGCCAATGCCCTCCTTGCTCTGTCCCCCCGGGCTACCCACCATGCCCTGCGGCAGGCCGCGCCAATTTCACATCCCACATCTACGAGTGGGAGGGAGGGGGGAAGGAGGGAGGGAGGAGCTAGGTGGAAAGGGAGAGGAGGAAGGTGAGAGGAAATTAGGTATTGGGGGGGGGGGGGCAGAAATGAAGGGAAGAAAGAGGCAAGATGAGAAAAGGAAGGAGAGAAAGAAAGAAACAGTGAAACAAGTATGCAAGCAGGCAGGAGGGAGGGAGGGAGGGAATGAGGAAGAGAAGGATGTAGATTCCTGTTGTTGATAGTGCTGCGTAAACTGCTCTCCTCTCTAAAGAGCAGAGGATGAGTGCGGGGGGGGGGGGGACTTGACAGACTTGACGAGTAGAATAATAGTCTCCTTGAGCAAGTGAGAAAGGGGGAGAAAAATATGAATGGGGTCAAGACCAAAATCTAAATATTGAGGTGGCAAATAGAGGAGGCCTTGCATCCATTCTGCTGTTGGCCGCAGCACCTTTCTAATACAGCGCCAGAGAAGCTCCTGTACGCTGCGAGAAGGGCTGACCTGGACTGTTTTTATATTGCTGTTTAGTGTTTAATGAAAAGTCTTAGGCTGTCGCTCGGCACCGTACAGATACAGGAGCTTCCCTATTACTGTAGAGGAGCCACACGCAGCCTGGGTCAGAGACACAGCCCTCTTCCCACTTCATTTCTTTTTCCTTTTAAGGAGCAATGTGGCGCAAGTTTTCTTCAATTACATTTGGAGCAGTCGCGGCCCTAACCCGAGCCGCCCGGGCCTAAACATGAGTAGGAAAATAAGCTGTGTTCCGTGTCAATTGAATCACACACACACATGGAGAGAAATAGGTTCTCGCGTCTCTCCTTAATACACTGCGTCTCGCGTGGGGGATATGATGTGATAGATCGTATTGGCTTGGGTTGCCATAGTGACATAAAGAGGAGGATGTTGATCTGGGGGTGGTTCATTTAGATGCATACTGTACACGCCTCCTTGATTAGTATGACTGTGGCAGATTATGACAGCTGAATATATGATGCATTATACTGTAATAACACATGATTATCTTATGACTGTCATCCACCGAGAACAGAGTGTGAGATTTCATATGCCTTTTGGAATCCTATTTCAATGTGTGAACACATCTATTGTCACAAGCTGTGAGCATATTTGAATTCTCATTGTAGTGAGAGACAAGCAGCCTGGTGACAAGTCATTATCTTCTCTTCTCTGTCTGGAGGCATGTGAATACAGACCTACAGCAATATACTTGTAATAACACTAACAGTAGAGTCCAGACCTCCTCTGTGAAGCTATTAGAATTGTATTTTATCTCAACAGGGAGTGATCTGGTGAGTTTACTAGCACCTGCTCTAGGAAGTCTTTATAGGATGGCTGTTATATCGACAGACAACCAGAGATACTCTAAAACAAATGCAAGAGGAAACGCTAATGGGCAAATAAAGGAAAAAAACACATCAATGCTTTTATGAGAGAAACTCTAGTTTCAATAGCCAAATCGCTCTACGTGTTGAGAGTCCTCTGTAGAGGGCTCCAGCTTATCTTTTTAAACAAATATTTAATAAGTAAAAGGTCAAGGACTGGCCCTGCCTGCCCGCCCAGTCTCACCAATCAATTGGATAGGAGATCTGTTCCGTAGAGAAAGGTTAAACACTCTCAAAACGCCTAGACAGTGTGTGTGTGTGTGTGTGTGTGTGTGTGTGTGTGTGTGTGTGTGTATACACACTCTCGCTCTCCATGAATATGATTATTATTATTATTACACCCGTGGAGCTGAATGTTCAGACAGTACGCTGAGAGTAGTATCTGTACATGACCTTACCCTTCCTGATTTACGTTTATATACTTGGCCAGCAGAGATTAAAAGCAATCTCATATCCCCATTACGCATAAAATGGGATTGAAATGACACCGTAGATCGTTGGTATTTAAAGTTGGGTGGGGGGGGGGGGGGGGGACTGCAGTGGGGTCGTCAAAATAAAAATAGCATTTTTGGGGTGTGGGGGGTCTAAAATTAACAGCACAGATTATTGAGAAAGATTATTTGAAAAATTCAATTTGATTGAGGGAATGTATTTATTTGGTTGTTTTTCATTATAATAAGACATGAAAATGTAATGAATTGAAGGTTACTTGTTAAAAATCAAATTTAAGGTTGTGTCATTATTTTGGGGGTGGGGTCATGATAAATTATAACAAAAATAATGGGTTCCCCAGAAATTCCGGAGGATAAAATGGGGTCCCAGCTGAAACAGTTTGACAACCACTGTCATAGATGGACAGGTGGATGCAGTATACTGCATGTATTGGAGTACTGTTCTGCAGTTTAGTCCTACAGGACACACATCCAGCCAAGCACATGGAAACGGAATTTAGTTCCAAGCATGAACATAGCTAAAGAGACCTGGTGTACATTTTTCTGCCGTCACCCCTATCCGCCAAAAACACCAGTCCAGACTTGTTATTCAAAATAACCAGGTGGTGGTGTGATTCTACAGAGAGGGCTAGTCTCCTGGGGAGTGTTTGTGTACAGTCATCTGATTGGCGCCTGGTGGGTGGCGCAGGGATTACACAGGGAGAAAGAGGGAAAGGCTACGGCCTGCTTTGATGGGTTTACTGACACGACACAACACAGGTGGAGAGAGGAGAGAGTACACACACATACACACACACAAACACAGCGTCCCTCAAAGGAGCTGCCCAGATCAGCAACACTCATACAGTCATACAGTGACCTAAGACAGCAGAGGTGTTAAGACAGCAGACTGACCAGTAGACACCTCTAGTATGGAGGGAGAGGTGTTAAGACAGCAGACTGACCAGTAGACACCTCTAGTGTGGAGGGAGAGGTGTTAAGACAGCAGACTGACCAGTAGACACCTCTAGTATGGAGGGAGAGGTGTTAAGACAGCAGACTGACTGGTAGACACCTCTAGTGTGGAGGGAGAGGTGTTAAGACAGCAGACTGACCAGTAGACACCTCTAGTGTGGAGGGAGAGGTGTTTAGTGCCAGCAACACAACACAATCCCAGCTGATTCCATACACAATATCAGATCAGCTGGTAGGGTATGCAGTATCAATATAATACCCACCCAGTGGGCAAAACAGAGTGAAATGATGTCATTATTATAACCAGTGTTATGTTCCCTAGCGGGAGGTTTTCAGGGGCCTCGTACGAACCAACCACCAGGATGGTTCCTACGAGGCCAGGTTTTTAGTGCCAGCAAAACAGCATCACCCCAGTGATTCCATGAACAATACCAGAGCAGCAGCTACACAGCGTCTATATAACCCCCATTATCACTGATCATTACAGTCTGTGGAAGCCTGGAAGCCAACGATAATAACATGTTGTCTAGATAGACAGACACAGAACACAGCTGCAATATACAGATGATTAGATGATGGTTAGGTGGCATGAGGTAATGCTAGGGGAAACCCTGGCCTCGATGGACAGATCTGTAAGGACCTGTGACATATGAGGGGATAATTACGTTATGGCCATTGGCTAAAGATGATTCCCCAGGCTTAACCGTGTTAGTGAGGCACAACATCAATACCTTCAACTATGACATGGTTCATTGGACCACTAAAATGGTTGGGCGTCTCCTGTTTTCCTCCTAATCTGATTTTTCTGATGTGACCGCTCATTCAGTCATTGGATGCAATACCAGATGATGGTATATTGTATACTGATATGGTTTCTGGTCACCATAGTAACTGTAAGCCTACTAAAATGCAATAATATCGGTCATTGTGCCAGACACTTCTTTTTCATTTTAGACCGGTCAGGTTCAGTGGGGCACGAAATGAGAGAAAACATTTCAAAACGGAGGAGGCGCTATCTGAAGATGTCCAATAAGAATGCCAATATTACATTTTTCCGTCTCAAAAGGTTTTCTGTTTTCGTGCCTAGTGGACAGGACCCAGGAGGAAGTAGTGTTTTGACCGCTCTTTGACCGTGCGAAGTGGTCACCACTCACCGTGACACTGAACTGGGACACTGAGATGTTGCTGGGGTGGACGCTGAGTCGGACGCACTGCTTGATGTCCCAGGCGAACCGCCGGGGCTCGGCCGAGCGCTCGCATTTCTCCTTCCTGGTGCACCTGTGGGAACACAAAGTAACAGAGGGGGGAGGTTATTCACCGTAACACCCGTCGCAGCCTTCAGTCAACCCCATTGGATCCTCGTTCACATGGCTTGTCCCACCTGCTGAGCCCCTGGGAAAGCAGAAGAATGTTAGTTACCTGTGTGAAAGACCTGGAAATACCTGGGGAGATATTAATACGGAGACATTCATCATATTTCTACCAGAGCTTTATCCACGGATACTGGCCATTCACTGTGACTGGACAACCCTAAAACAATGGCCGCCTCTATTTGTGGAAGTGGAGCTGCTCCGTTGGGAGAAGGGGGACAGCCTCTGTCTTTGTGAGGCCATCTTAATGAGGGGCATTCATGGGCAGTGCCAAGTGCAGGTGGGGGGCGGGGATGGGGAGCAAGGGATGGATTACCCCCCTCTTAATCCAGGGCCAGGTGGTCTAATCCATTCCCATTATATTATGTGGGTTGGTAAATAGACCTAACTCCCTCTTTCTCTCTGCTTTTGTCCCTGGGAGAATTCTGTAGCTCACGTTTCCACACACTAGTATCTGTTGACAGTGGGCCGCTGCTACTGGTTTACTTTCCCAAAGCCACACCATTACTAAGAACTTCTAAATGGCTGTAGTATTTCATCAGCAGGTACAGGGAACGCCTCTAACTCCATTTAGACAGTCACACAGATATTCACACAGAGAGGCTGGGAACACTGGCAAACCTGGGTAAAGAGTACAGACACCTGGGTAAAGAGTACAGACACCTGGGTAAAGAGTACAGACACCTGGGTAAAGAGTACAGACACCTGGGTAAAGAGTCCAGACACCTGGGTAAAGAGTCCAGACACCTGGTTAAAGAGTACAGACACCTGGGTAAAGAGTACATACACCTGGGTAAAGAGTACAGACACCTGGGTAAAGAGTACAGACACCTGGGTAAAGAGTACATACACCTGGGTAAAGAGTACAGACACCTGGGTAAAGAGTACAGACACCTGGGTAAAGAGTACAGACACCTGGGTAAAGAGTACAGACACCTGGGTAAAGAGTACAGACACCTGGGTAAAGAGTACAGACACCTGGGTAAAGAGTACAGACACCTGGGTAAAGAGTACAGACACCTGGGTAAAGAGTACAGACACCTGGGTAAAGTGTACAGACACCTGGGTAAAGAGTACAGACACCTGGGTAAAGAGTACAGACACCTGGGTAAAGAGTCCAGACACCTGGGTAAAGAGTACAGACACCTGGGTAAAGAGTACAGACACCTGGGTAAAGAGTACAGACACCTGGGTAAAGAGTACAGACACCTGGGTAAAGAGTCCAGACACCTGGGTAAAGAGTCCAGACACCTGGTTAAAGAGTACAGACACCTGGGTAAAGAGTACATACACCTGGGTAAAGAGTACAGACACCTGGGTAAAGAGTACAGACACCTGGGTAAAGAGTACAGACACCTTGGTAAAGAGTACAGACACCTGGGTAAAGAGTCCAGACACCTGGGTAAAGAGTACAGACACCTGGGTAAAGAGTACAGACACCTGGGTAAAGAGTACAGACACCTGGGTAAAGAGTACAGACACCTGGGTAAAGAGTACAGACACCTGGGTAAAGAGTCCAGACACCTGGGTAAAGAGTACAGACACCTGGGTAAAGAGTACAGACACCTGGGTAAAGAGTACAGACACCTGGGTAAAGAGTACAGACACCTGGGTAAAGAGTCCAGACACCTGGGTAAAGAGTACAGACACCTGGGTAAAGAGTACAGACACCTGGGTAAAGAGTACAGACACCTGGGTAAAGAGTACAGACACCTGGGTAAAGAGTACAAACACCTGGGTAAAGAGTACAGACACCTGGGTAAAGAGTACAGACACCTGGGTAAAGAGTACAGACACCTGGGTAAAGAGTACAGACACCTTGGTAAAGAGTACAAACACCTGGGTAAAGAGTAGAGACACCTGGGTAAAGAGTACAGACACCTGGGTAAAGAGTACAGACACCTGGGTAAAGAGTACAAACACCTGGGTAAAGAGTCCAGACACCTGGGTAAAGAGTACAGACACCTGAGTAAAGAGTACAAACACCTGGGTAAAGTAGAAAGTAAAGAAAGTATGGATATACTCTCACAAAACGTTATATCAACTACCGAAAGACCATTGTACTGTACCTACCATCCTCACGCTCCACTATAACCCCTAACCTCCTCCATTAAATCCCCGTAAAACCTATTGATTGTGTCTTGATCACCTATTGAGGTGTCTTGATTTAAACAAAGTTCTCAAGCAATTAACAGCAAATCCCACAGAGAGCCAAAGTCCTCAGAGAGAATGATAGAAGGGACTTCTGGGAGGCTGGGTGACGGCAGACATACAATAATACCTCCCGCAGTAGAAGCTTTTCATAGGGGGGACGAGATGTGTCTGCATTGTGAAGTTTTAAGCGACCCAGCGCGGAGAAAAGAAGCCGGCGGACAGAATGGAAGAAGAAAAAGTAATCTGCTTCGGAGTGAAAGAAGAGAGAGAGAAGAGAGAACAGAAGAGAGGAGATTTAGGGAAGGCAACAATCATTCAGAGGCTTTTCAATAGTCTTTTTCTCAGCTCCTCCGCTAAGCAGGTCTGAGAAGGCTTTAACCAGAGAGCTTCCCTTTGTGTTCTCCATCAGGCCTCCTGTTCCCCATTGTACTGCTGATTTAATAAACCCCACAGTACACAAAACCCCACAGAGAATACAGTTATACACTCCTACACACACACCTGAGTGCTTGTACCTGCATGGGTGTTGTATGTATGTGATTCAGTGCTGATGTGTTTGGAGTGGGTGTGTTGGCTACGGGTTGGTTCTCGCCACCAGTGTCTATGTGTGTCTATGCGTGAGCGTGCGTGTGTTAGTTACACCAAATTATGCAGAGAGAAGAAGATGAGTGAGACAGAGGGGTAAATATGGGTACCATGCAGAGCGATGTAGGGGGAGTGAACCAATCCTGTTGCCTGGTGGCTCAGAGAACTTCTTCAGGAGAGAAATCTCTATTTCATGCTGTTAGCTCACCTGCCAGAAGCCTTTTCTAAAACATCACAAGTGTCAAATCTAACAACTTCTCTCTCTTTCCTTCTCCTTCTTTCCTTCAGCTTGTGATTAGAGGGAACCTGAATGAATAATGTGATATCTCCCCCCGAAACCACCCGGTAATGGTACGGTCCGACCACAGAGGGCACTTTGGCTAGCGGTGCAATCACAATCAATAGAGGGGGTTCTCAGGGTTGCCAGTTTAGGGTCTGAAAGCTATTGGGTAGCATGTGTCTGTGAAATCTGACATGGATCCCTTTGACACTTGTGGGATAGTGCACTTTAATTTAATAGGGCACTGCTTTTAGGAGTCATAAACAAGGGTGCTCGTAATGCCCTGAGGGTGTTTTATGACATCATCTCTGTGGGACTCGCAGGCCGTCTGTAAATGACGGGGCCTGTAGAGACGCTGACAGTGGCAGGACAGACTGTAGAGAACTACTTTGATGTCTTCACAATGACATGTTCATAACTCTGCCTGAAAACACAGGAAACATTTGTCAATGTGCTGAAGAGAGAGAGAGAGAGAGAGAGAGAGAGAGAGAGAGAGAGAGAGAGAGAGAGAGAGAGAGAGAGAGAGAGAGAGAGAGAGAGAGAGAGAGAGAGAGAGAGAGAGAGAGAGGGATAATTGAGAATGTTTATTGTATGTTCTTTGAGTACTTGTGTTGAGCATGCATATTTGAGTGTGTATTTTTCTGCAAGTTTGTTTTTGTGTTGTACCAAAACGTGGACATGATTAGGCATCTGATAAATATGGTGATGCCATTTGATGAGTGATCCTCGGAGCACCTGACAGGTTGGGCTCATTAATACATTATCATTAGTGAAGTAAATCAGTCCATTAGAAGAGCTGGGTGGGAATTTGTTTTTCTCGTAATGCAAATGAACCGTGGAACATGGAGGAATACGTTGGGAATATTGCAGATCAATCATATCTGGAGTGATCTCAAACTGCTCCTTTAACTCTCTCTCTCTCTCTGGCTCTCTGACTCTCTCTCTCTCTCTCTGACTATCCGCCTCTTCTCCGCAACACACTGGCTTATGCAACTTGTAGGGAATTCAATTGCATCATAAAAAATAATAACATTTGTCCCTTTTCACATTTTGCTTATTGAAAGGTGTGTGTTGGAGCCTCCAGCCTCTGTACTTGTGCAACAGTAACTGTAACTCATTCCATCAGACAAAATAACACAATGGAAACGTCTAATAACCTACAGCACTCCGAACATGGACAATGGCTGGACTTGAATGGCAGATCAGATGGCTAGGGGTAATGTATCAGATGGCTAGGGGTAATGTATCAGATGGCTAGGGATAATGTATCAGATGGCTAGGGGTAATGTATCAGATGGCTAGGGGTAATGTATCAGATGGCTAGGGGTAATGTATCAGATGGCTAGGGGTAATGTATCAGATGGCTAGGGGTAATGTATCAGATGGCTAGGGGTAATGTATCAGATGGCTAGGCGTAATGTATCAGATGGCTAGGGGTAATGTATCAGATGGCTAGGGGTAATGTATCAGATGGCTAGGGATAATGTTTCAGATAGCTAGGGGTAATGTATCAGATGGCTAGGGGTAATGTATCAGATGGCTAGGGGTAATGTATCAGATGGCTAGGCGTAATGTATCAGATGGCTAGGGGTAATGTATCAGATGGCTAGGGGTAATGTATCAGATGGCTAGGGATAATGTTTCAGATAGCTAGGGGTAATGTATCAGATGGCTAGGCGTAATGTATCAGATGGCTAGGGGTAATGTATCAGATGGCTAGGGGTAATGTATCAGATGGCTAGGGATAATGTTTCAGATAGCTAGGGGTAATGTATCAGATGGCTAGGCGTAATGTATCAGATGGCTAGGGGTAATGTATCAGATGGCTAGGGGTAATGTATCAGATGGCTAGGGATAATGTTTCAGATAGCTAGGGGTAATGTATCAGATGGCTAGGGGTAATGTATCAGATGGCTAGGGATAATGTTTCAGATAGCTAGGGGTAATGTATCAGATGGCTAGGGGTAATGTATCAGATGGCTAGGGGTAATGTATCAGATGGCTAGGCGTAATGTATCAGATGGCTAGGGGTAATGTATCAGATGGCTAGGGGTAATGTATCAGATGGCTAGGGATAATATTTCAGATAGCTAGGGGTAATGTATCAGATGGCTAGGCGTAATGTATCAGATGGCTAGGGGTAATGTATCAGATGGCTATGGGTAATGTATCAGATGGCTAGGGGTAATTCTATCAGATAGCTAGGGGTAATGTATCAGATGGCTAGGGGTAATGTATCAGATGGCCATGGGTAATGTATCAGATGGCTATGGGTAATGTATCAGATGGCTAGGGGTAATGTATCAGATGGCTAGGGGTAATGTATCATATTGCTAGGGGTAATGTATCAGACCTGTCCATTAATAATGGTGTCATGGGTAAGGCTTTACACGTCCAGCTAGCTTTTAAGCTTCTCATGAAAGCTGTGATAAGAGGCTCAACTAGCTGGGTGAGATGAAAGAAATCATGATTACTAATGATTACCCTTCAGATCTGGCTTAACTTGGCTTTACCTCTATGGCTGCGTTTACACCGGTAGCCCAATTCTGATCTTTTGCCCACTTATTTGCAAAAGATCTAATTTGATTGGGGGAGGGGGTTATACTGAGACTGGAAACTGATTTCTCAGACTTTAGGGTACAGCTATCCATGATGGTCTGTGTGACTCTGTATTGACGGTCACTTGCTCATCTCTGAATTCAGTCTCTCCCTGTCTCTCTCCTCCCTCGCTCCCCCCCTACACCCGTCCCCTCTTTCTCGCATCCTTCTCTCTCTGCGCCACTGCCCACGTGTTGGCAGCCGTTCAGACGTAGCCAGTGAGCGGTAGCGGCAGTTAGCGGAGAGCTCTAATCAGAGGTTAGTGGGAGATAACAGCGCCAATATGCTCTGTATGAGGGAGGCAGATTGCAGGCCTAGACTCTCCATAGCTTCTCTCTGTGTTGTCGTAGCTAAGCTACAGTAGATACATCTGTTTTTACCAAACCATATATCCTTGAAAAACACCAACTGTGTCAGTAACAGCAGTAAAACCACTTTTGTTTTAGGGAATATAAATGAGAAGTTGTCAACTATACTATAAAGATACTAAACAACATTACTGTCTGTACTCTAACATTGTAGTAGACTGTATACTGTACCATCAGTGGAATTTTTGGTTTTATAAACTGGGTGGTTCGAGCCCTGAATGCTGATTGGCTGACAGCTGTGGTATATCAGACCGTATACCACAGGTATGACAAAACATTTATTTCTACTGCTCTAATTACGTTTGTAACCAGTTTCTAATAGCAATAAGGCACCTTGGGGGTTTGTTGTATATGGCCAACATACCACGACTAAGGGCTGTATCCAGGCATAAGAACAGCCCTTGGTGGTATATTGGCTATATACCACACCCCCTCGGGCCTTATCGCTTAATTAACTTATATTGTCATCATAGGGTCTTGTGACAGTGTGGGCTGAAAGCTGTGAGAGTCTTCAGCTTGCTCACCTCGCATGACCACTCCCAGATCTATTAGAAGTCTGGCAGCGTCTAAAGAGCTGAATCAATCCAAACGGATATCCTCCCTCAGACAGTTCAACATCAAACATCTATTTCAACTTGAATAAACAGTAGTGGTATTAAATGCTGGTGGAGACACGTTTAGAGAGAGCCCCATGAATGGATTAGATTGGTGGCTGAATGGAACTAATCTTCACTCTTGTTTCCTGAAGCCTTTGATAATGTGACTCAATTAGAAGAATGAGGAGGATTTGCCAGCCTTTCCAACAAGATTATGACCCTTTCATGTGCCTAGTAAACACACAGACAAATTTTGCTTTAATACTTGCCTACTATTCATAACAGAAAGTCAATTACAATGTAGTATGATTCTCCACTCCACAGTACTCTACAGTACTCTAATCTACAGTGTTCTACAGTACTCTACTCTACAGTACTCTACTCTACAGTACTCTACAGTACTGTACGCGACAGTACTCTACTCTACAGTACTCTACAGTACTGTACGCGACAGTACTCTACTCTACAGTACTCTACAGTACTGTACGCGACAGTACTCTACTCTACAGTACTCTACAGTACTGTACGCGACAGTACTCTACTCTACAGTACTCTACAGTACTGTACGCGACAGTACTCTACTCTACAGCACTCTACAGTACTCTACAGTACTCTACAGTACTCTACTCTACAGTACTCTACTCTACAGTACTCTACAGTACTCTACTCTACAGTACTCTACAGTACTCTACTCTACAGTACTATACAGTACATTACTCTACAGTACTCTACAGTACTCTACAGTACTCTACTCTACAGTACTCTACTCTACAGTACTCTACTCTACAGTACTCTACAGTACTCTACTCTACAGTACTCTACAGTACTCTACTCTACAGTACTATACAGTACTCTACAGTACTCTACAGTACTCTACAGTACACTACTCTACAGTACTATATTCTATAGAACTCTACAGTACAATACTCTAGGGTTGGGGGTTAAGGTGAGAGGTGAGGTGAGGGCTATGAGGAGAGTTGGGTGGTAAGGTGAGGTGAGTGGGGTGAGGAGGGTTGAGGGGTAAGGTGAGGTGAGTGGGGTGAGGAGGGTTGAGGGGTAAGAGGGTGAGGAGGGTTGGGGGGTGAGGTGAGGAGGGTGAGGAGGGTTGGTGGGTAAGGTGAGGTGAGGTGAGTGGGGTGAGGAGGGTTGAGGGATAAGGTGAGCTGAGTGGGGTGAGGATGTTTGTGGGGTGAGGAGGGTGAGGAGGGTTGGGGGTGAGGTTGAGGGGGATGAGGAGGGTTGAGGGGTAAGGTGAGGTGAGTGGGGTAAGGAGGTTTGGGGGGTGAGGTGAGGAGGGTGAGGAGGGTTGGTGGGTGAGGTGCGGTGAGTGGGGTGAGGAGGGTTGAGGGGTAAGGTGAGGTGAGTGGGGTGAGGAGGGTTGAGGGGTAAGGTGAGCTGAGTGGGGTGAGGATGTTTGGTGGGTGAGGTGAGGAGGGTTGGGGGTGAGGTGAGGGGGGTGAGGAGGTTTGGGGGGTGAGGTGAGGAGGGTGAGGAGGGTTGGGGGGTGAGGTGAGGAGGGTTGGGGGGTGAGGTGAGGAGGTTTGGGGGGTGAGGTGAGGAGGGTTGGGGGTGAGGTGAGGAGGTTTGGGGGGTGAGGTGAGGAGGGTTGGGGGGTGAGGTGAGGAGGTTTGGGGGGTGAGGTGAGGAGGTTTGGCGGTGAGGTGAGGAGGGTTGGGGGGTGAGGTGAGGAGGGTTGGGGGGTGAGGTGAGGAGGTTTGGGGGGTGAGGTGAGGAGGGTTGGGGGGTGAGGTGAGGTGAGGAGGTTTGGGTGGTGAGGAGGGTTGGGGGGTGAGGTGAGGAGGGTTGGGGGGTGAGGTGAGGAGGTTTGGGGGGTGAGGTGAGGAGGGTTGGGGGGTGAGGTGAGGTGAGGAGGTTTGGGTGGTGAGGTGAGATGAGTGAGGTGAGGAGGGTGAGGGGGGGTGAGGTGAGGAGGGTGAGGGTTGGTGGGTGAGGTGCGGATGTAGCAGGCTGTGGTGAGAGACTTTAGGTCTAATGCATATTTAATGCTGGGAGGAATAGAAAAGGTCAAGTGGAGAGGGAAATGAAACCTATTAACTTTCCAGAGGCTGGCGAAGAGATGGTGCTCCATCAGCAACGTCACAAGCACACTTCAGTATGCACTCTACATCTGAGGTTAGAGGTTGAACAGTCCTCCATCTTTCTATTTGACTGTGGACTGTTCACCATCACATACTGATGGGTTAACTACCTAAATTATACCTCATGCAAAAGTGTGGGGGAAAAAAGGGCACCGTTACATATTCCTCCCTGATGCTTATGCATGTGTCTCTGAGTGGCTGATCCCCATACATTAGCCAAGCAATTACTATACATATAAGGTATAAAAATGCATTGGATAATATCATACCGTGCTATGAGATACAGCGCGGGAACGTCATCTAGGTGACTCCAGGAGCCATAACACAAGGCAGAATACTACTACTCCCCAAATGAGGCATTTCTACCCAGACTCTTCACCCTTGACTAGGGCCTCTCTAACCCCCTAGCCCCTTCCCCCTGACTAGGGCCTCTCTAACCCCTAGCCCCTTCCCCCTGACTAGGTCCTCTCTAACCCCCTAGCCCCTAGCCCCTTCCCCCTGACTAGGGCCTCTCTAACCCCCTAGCCCCTTCTCCCTGACTAGGGCCTCTCTAACCCCCTAGCCCCTAGCCCCTTCCCCCTGACTAGGGCCTCTCTAACCCCCTAGCCCCTTCCCCCTGACTAGGGCCTCTCTAACCCCCTAGCCCCTTCCCCCTGACTAGGGCCTCTCTAACCCCCTAGCCCCTTTCCCCTGACTAGGGCCTCTCTAACCCCCTAGCCCCTTCCCCCTGACTAGGTCCTCTCTAACCCCCTAGCCCCTCTGTCATCATTAAGACCGATAAAGAGCAGGAGTCCCAGTCCCAGGGTGGTGGGTCATTTCCTGAATCAGTTGCTGTGACCCCATAACCCCCCAGTGTAGAGGCAGATCCCTGTGACTGAGCTGCTGCCCCAGGGCCAAGACCCCCGCAGCGTGCCCCTACAGCCCCACCAAGTGGAAAATTAGGGTGTGTGTGCGTGTGCATATAAAATGTGCCCCAGTGAACTACTCCTGGTGATGAACCGTCTGAGTCAAAGCAGCGTGATGTCAGACAGTGTGTCATCAGCATGACCAGCCTCCCTGCAGCCACCATCCATTCACACCCCAGACAGACACACACGCGGCTACATCAACCTGCAGACATACACACATGCACACACACGCTGGAGAGGTAGCGATCTCCCATCCACGTCGATCTGGCCCCTGGTAAACACACACTGCAGCTGCCTCTCCCCACTGCCGGCCCATCTCCTTTCAGACTCGCAAAGCAATTTCAGCAACTGTCAAAAACCCTGGCAACAAGTTCCTTCATCTGAGGCCCCTTCTGGGTCTGTCTGCCGGGGCGGCGTAAGTCGTTTTATCTGACATACCATGGCCCGGCTAGATCCCATCAGGCCCGGCGTTTATTAAACAGGTTTATCTGTCTTGCTGTGTGACCCTGTCATCAGAACATACTGTGTATAACACCTTTCCCCTTTTAATTCCATCTTCCTGCTGCTCTTCCTGTCTGTTGGTGATGTGTGGTGATCAGGGGGAGGGCGGGGATATGGCCCCTGGTCTGGGGGTGAAGGGGTTAATAGAGGTAGCTCTGTGGGAGGAGAGGAGACAGGTTCACCTCGGGGTTACCATGAGCCTATAGCTCCTCCCACCAGTCTTCAGTGATATACAGCCGAACCTTTCTGAGATATGAGGTTGGATTAACACCTCTGCTGAACACATCACTGCTTCACTGCCCTAGCTGACTCTTATCAGCTAGCAGGGCGACGCGCTCTAGATCTGGCTACAACTTTTGAGGGACAACAGTGACTGAGAAGATTCAGTCATTTTCTTTGACCTGGCGTGCCCTGACTACAGCTGGCCTGGTTTCACATCTGTTTGTGCCATCTTGCCAACTCCTATAGTAATTGTCACACATAGGGGTTGGCAAGACAGCACAAGCAGATCAGAAACCAGGCTAGACTAGAGTGGCTACAGGTACCAAAACAACCCTTTGTCACTAATAATTCCACAGTAGACTGGGTCAGTGTAACGAGACAAAGCAGAGATGAACATCAAAGATAAGGAGGAATGAATCCAAGCGGCTCCGATATCAATATCACATCTATCCTGTTACCGCGGCGACAACAAAACCCCTGCGATCAAACGCCCAACAATCAAAAGGCCTACTTCAAAAGAATACACAAGCCTATCCTCATTCCATACAGTATGTATCACTTCTCATAAAGGAAGTGTTCGTTAAGTCTGTGGTGCCTCCACCTCCTTAGGGTTATACAAGAGGACACTGGACAGAAGGGTGAGTGGACTTCCTATTGGCAAGGGCAAACAATGTTTTGCTCTATCAGGGAGTCCATCGTAGTAAGTTCAGTGTATAGCCAACAGTGATACATGATAATATTGATCCTAACAAGTCAATATCAACAACACATATTTATGGCTTTATGGTGTAGATGTTACCACAGCTGAAGGGGGTAGATGATACCACAGCTGAAGGGTGTAGATGTTACCACAGCTGATGGGGGTAGATGTTACCACAGCTGAAGGGGGTAGATGATACCACAGCTGACGGGGGTAGATGTTACCACAGCTGAAGGGGGTAGATGTTACCACAGCTGAAGGGGGTAGATGATACCACAGCTGAAGGGGGTAGATGATACCACAGCTGAAGGGGGTAGATGTTACCACAGCTGAAGGGGATAGATGTTACCACAGCTGAAAGGGGGTAGACCACAGCTGAACACTGTTTATGGCTTTTTCATGTTGTTTTTGGCTAACACCATGTTTCTAAGGTATTCACAGGGAGGTTACACAAGGCATGGCAAACATAATAGCATCTCCTCCATTTGATTTACCTAATACTGTATGTTTCCTACATTACTCCCCTCCATTTGATTTACCTAATACTGTATGTTTCCTACATTACTCCCCTCCATTTGATTTACCTAATACTGTATGTTTCCTACATTACTCCCCTCCATTTGATTGACCTAATACTGTATGTTTCCCACATTACTCCCCTCTATTTGATTTACCTAATACTGTATGTTTCCTAAATTTCTCGCATTTTGTGTCGATGTCTGATCACATTCAAAGCAATGAATTGTTCGCTTTTGAATGAATTCCGTTTTTCGTCCCTCACACACTGTGTAACAATGCACGCAACTGCTGATTAGACAAGAGGCTTATGCCTTGTAAAGAAATCTGAATGACAACTCGAGTCACGAAGATTACTGCCAGAAAGTCGACAGAGATTACATGCTTGTTGCCGGCGGATTACGTTATATGGTTGTTACGTGGTTGTTACAACGTTTCCTGGTGTAGCTACAGTGTTGGAAGCTGAGCTGTTGTATTGTTGTCACCTGAGTAAGCACCTTTTTCCTGACACTGCTCTTATGGCCTCATTACTCAATGCAAGTGTGTGTGTGTGTGTGTGTGTGTGTGTGTGTGTGTGTGTGTGTGTGTGTGTGTGTGTGTGTGTGTGTGTGTGTGTGTGTGTGTGTGTGTGTGTGTGTGTGTGTGTGTGTGTGTGTTTGTGTGTGTGTGTGTGTCGGCTCTGAGTTTAGCCAGAGTGCCTCATGAAGTAGAATTTATGCCCTCCACCTGGCCATCTCTCACTCTCCTTCTCTGTGAATTTATGTAACCTTCGCTCTCTCGCTCTCTCACTCTATTCATCTCCATATCTCTCCAGCTCTTTTCTCCATTCAGTTGCTCTACACTCTGAAAATATAATTATCTCACTTCTTCTGGCCCTCTTCATTTCTGTTTCCATCCATCCTTCTTCTCTCTCTTTCCCCTCTCACTCACTCTTCTCTATCCTCTTCTTCTCCCTCTTCTTTTCTATGGTGTCAAGTCCCTGTATCAGTCCCTGTGTCTAGTTCACGCTCTGGCAGGCAGAGGCAGGCCACCTCTCTGTTTGAGGTGTGTGTGTGTGTGTGTGTGTGTGTGTGTGTGTGTGTGTGTGTGTGTGTGTGTGTGTGTGTGTGTGTGTGTGTGTGTGTGTGTGTGTGTGTGTGTGCACGTGTGTGTGTCGGGTTGACAGTGCTGTGTGACAGTGAGGGATGGTGGGAGCCATGTGGCAGGGGTCCGTCCCCCCCATCGTGCCCATCATGGTGACAGTTCAGAGGCAACCTGCAGGCTGTAGCCCGTTCCGTCCTGATACCCCCGTCACTTGCCAGCCCCTGGAAGCCAGGAGCCCCTCTACCGAGGTGCAGGGAGGAGGGGGGAGAGCCAGTCCCCCACACCCAGGGGAGAGCAACTCTCCACTGGGTACAGACACCACTGCACATGCCCTGGGTGCAAAGAGTTCTGCGGGCAGGAAAGTTCAACTTGGCAGTTGACTCAGTCACAAACTATTTAAGTCAAGTTAGGGCTCTTCCAATATTGCTCCCACAAGATGTATTTTCACTACACATCTATATCTATCTAACAGGGGCATGGAAGTACCCTTACAGTGTATGTACAATCAGTGGAACAGCATGTCCCAGCAATGTCCCTGAGTTCCCTTTGAACTCTGTGACAGCCTCTGAGGTCATTCATCATTAGCTCAGCATAGAGAGTATCACCACATGGGAAAGCAGACTTAAAAACATTGATTGTTGGCGTTGGAGCACAGTGTTATGTCTCTCTCTCTGCAGGGGGAAGAGCTTTTTGACAGAGTAAACAATGCCTTTCCTGGCCAACAATACGCATCAAAGAGCTCTGCCGCGTGCTAACTCCAATGGGAGGCTAACAGACGCAGCAGCCAAACACAAAGAGGATGCATGCTAATCGGAGGTAACACAGCGGCTCAATTAACATTAGCATCACGGAATGAGAGGACAAAGGTAACATATGACTGTGAGCACGGCTAACTGTAACCAGAGGTGTATAATTAATGAGAGAGAGAGAGAGAGAGAGAGAGAGAAAGCGAGAGAGAGAGAGAGAGAGAGAGAGAGAGAGAGAGAGAGAGAGAGAGAGAGAGAGAGAGAGAGAGAGAGAGAGAGAGAGAGAGAGAGAGAGAGAGAGAGAGAGAGAGAGAGAGAGAGAGAGAGAGAGAGAGAGAGAGAGACTATTTGCACATAATGACACTTGAAATGTCCTTATTCTTTTGGAACTTGTGTAATGTTTACTGTTAATTGTATTATTGTTTATTTCACTTTTGTTTATTATCTATTTCACTTGCTTTGGCAATGTAAACATATATTTCCCATGCCAATAAAGCCCTTCAATTGAATTGAGAGAGAGAGAGAGAGAGAGAGAGAGAATTAAGTCTGCAAATTAACTTTAGCCTTTACAAATTATATATTTTTTAAAAGTGAAATGTCTTGAGTCAATAAGTATTCAAGCCCTTTGTTATGACAAGCCTCAATATGTTCAGGAGTAAAACAAGTGCTTCACAAGTCACATAAAACGTTGCATGGACTCACTCTGTGTGCAAAAACAGCATTTAACATGATTTTTAAATGACTGCCTCATCTCTGTACCCCACACACACAATTATCTGTCAGGTCGAGTAGTGAATTTCAAACACAGATTCAAGCACAAATAAACGTTTTTTTCCCCCAATGCCTTGCAAAGAAGGGCACCTTGTGTATTGGTAGATGGTTACAACTAAAAAAAGCAGACATTGAATATCCCTTTCATGGTGAAGTTATTAATTACACGTTGGATGGTGTATCAATACACCCAGTCACTACAAAGATACAGGCTTCCTTCCTAACTCAGTCGCCGGCGAGGAAGGAAACCACTCAGGGATTTCACCATGAGGCTAATAGGGACTTTAAAACAGTTACAGAGTTTAACGGCTGTGATAGGAGAAAACTGAGGATGGATGAACAACATTGTAGTTACTCGACAATACTAACCTAAATTACAGAGTTAAAAGAAGGAAGCCTGTACAGAATACAAATATTCCAAAACATGCATCCTGTTTGCAATAAGGAACTACTGCCAGAAAATAATTCATGTCCAGAATACCAAGCGTTATGTTTAGGTCAAATCTAACACAACAAATCACTAAATACCACTCTATATTTTCAAGCATGTTAGTGCCTGCATCATGTTATGGGTGTGCTTGTCATTGGCAAGGACTAGGGAGTTTTTTAGGATGCAAAAAAATGGAATAAGGCTAAGCACAGGCAAAATCCCAGAGGAAAACCTGGTCCAGTCTGCAGGACAATAACCTAAAACACAAGGACAAATATAGACTAGAGTTGCTTACCAAAAATAGATTCAAATCAAATCAAATTGTATTTGTCACATACAAATGGTTAGCAGATGTTAATGGTTACATACACATGATTAGCAGATGTTAATGCGAGTGTAGCGAAATGCTTGTGCTTCTAGTTCCGACAATGCAGTAATAGCCAACGAGTAATCTACCTAACAATTCCACAACTACTACCTTAAACACACAAGTGTAAAGGGATAAAGAATATGTACATAAAGATATATGAATGAGTGATGGTACAGAACGGCATAGGCAAGATGCAGTAGATGGTATCGAGTACAGTATATACATATGAGATGAGTAATGTAGGATATGTAAACATAAAATTGCATAGTTTAAAGTGGCTAGTGATACATGTATTACATAAAGATGGAAAGATGCAGTAGATGATATAGAGTACAGTATATACATATACATTATATTAAGTGGCATTCTTTAAAGTGGCTAGTGATACATTTTTGATCAATTTCCATCAATTTCCATTATTAAAGTGCGCTGGAGTTGAGTCAGCAGCAGCCACTCGATGTTAGTGGTGGCTGTTTAACAGTCTGATGGCCTTGAGATAGAAGCTGTTTTTCAGTCTCTCGGTCCCTGCTTTGATGCACCTGTACTCACCTCGCCTACTGGATGATAGCGGGGTGAACAGGCAGTGGCTCGGGTGGTTGTTGTCCTTGATGATCTTTATGGCCTTCCTGTGACATTGGGTGGTGTTGGTGTCCTGGAGGGCAGGGAGTTTGCCCCCGGTGATGCGTTGTGCAGACCTCACTACCCTCTGGAGAGCCTTACGGTTATGGGCAGAGCAGTTGCCGTACCAGGTGATACAGTCTGACAGGTTGCTCTCGATTGTGCATCTGTAGAAGTTTGTGAGTGCTTTTGGTGACAAGCCGCATTTCCGCATTTCTTCAGCCTCCTGAGGTTGAACAGGCGCTGCTGGGCCTTCTTCACAACGCTCTGTGTGGGTGGACCAATTCAGTTTGTCCGTGATATGTACGCCGAGGAACTTAAAACTTACTACCCTCTCCACTACTGTCCCGTCGATGTGGATAGGGGGATGCTCCCTCTGCTGTTTCCTGAAGTCCACAATCATCTCCTTTGTTTAGTTGACGTTGAGTGTGAGGTTATTTTCCTGACACCACACTCCGAGGGCCCTCACCTCCTCCCTGTAGGCCGTCTCGTCGTTGTTGGTAATCAAGCCTACCACTGTAGTGTTGTCTGCAAACTTGATGATTGAGTTGGAGGCGTGCATGTTTAACAGTTTAACTTTTATCCGTCCCCTCGCCCAGACCCGGGCGCGAACCAGGGACCCTCTGCACACATCAACAACAGTCACCCACGAAGCATCGTTACCCATCGCTCCACAAAAGCAGCAGCCCTTGCAGAGCAAGGGGAACCACTACTTCAAGGTCTCAAAGCGAGTGACGTCACCGATTGAAACGCCACTAGCGCGCACCACCGCTAACTAGCTAGCCATTTCACCTCGGTTACACATGGCCACGCAGTCGTGGGTGAACAGGGAGTACAGGAGAGGGCTGAGAACGCACCCTTGTGGGGCCCCAGTGTTGAGGATCAGCAGGGTGGAGATGTTGTTACCTACCCTCACCACCTGGGGGCGGCCCGTCAGGAAGTCCAGTACCCAGCTGCACAGGGTGGAGTCGAGACCCACGGTCTCGAGCTTGATGACGAGTTTGGAGGGTACTATGGTGTTAAATGCTGAACTGTAGTCGATGAACAGCATTCTCACATAGGTATTCCTCTTGTCCAGATGGGTTAGGGCAGTGTGCAGTGTGGTTGCGATTGCGTCGTCTGTGGACCTATTGGGGCGGTAAGCAAATTGGAGTGGGTCTAGGGTATCAGGTAGGGTGGAGGTGATATGGTCCTTGACTAGTCTCTCAAAGCACTTCATGATGACGGAAGTGAGTGCTACGGGGTGGTAGTCGTTTAGCTCAGTTACCTTAGCTTTCTTGGGAACAGGAACAATGGTGGCCCTCTTGAAGCATGTGGGAACAGGAGACTGGGATAAGGATTGATTGAATATGTCCGTAAACACACCAGCCAGCTGGTCTGCGCATGCTCTGAGGACCCGGCTATGGATGCCATCTGGGCCTGCAGCCTTGCGAGGGTTAACACGTTTAAATGTTTTACTTACGTCTGCTGCAGTGAAGGAGAGTCCGCAGGTTTTGGTAGCGGGCCGTGTCAGTGGCACTGTATTGTCCTCAAAGCGAGCAAAGAAGTTATTTAATCTGTCTGGGAGCAAGACATCCTGGTTCACGACGGTGCTGGTTTTCTTTTTGTAATCCGTGATTAACTGTAGACCCTGCCACAAAACACTTGTGTCTGAGCCGTTGAATTGCAACTCTACTTTGTCTCTATACTGACGCTTAGCTTGTTTGATTGCATTGCGGAGGGAATAGCTACACTGTTTGTATTCTGTCATGTTTCCGGTCACCTTGCCCTGGTTAAAAGCAGTGGTTCGCGCTTTCATTTTCGCGCGAATGCTGCCATCAATCCACAGTTTCTGGTTTGGGAATGTTTTAATAGTTGTTGTGGGTACGACATCGCCAATGCATTTTCTAATGAACTCGCTCACCGAATCAGCGTATTCGCCAATGTTGTTGTTGTTGGACGCAATGCAGAACATTTCCCAATCCACGTGATCGAAACAGTCTTGAAGCGTGGAATCAGATTGGTCGGACCAGCGTTGAACAGACCTGAGCGCGGGAGCTTCTTGTTTTAGTTTCTGTCTGTAGGCTGGAAGCAACAAAATGGAATCGTAGTCAGCTTTTCCAAAAGGGTGGCTAGGGAGGGCCTTATACGCATCGCGGAAGTTAGAATAACAATGATCCAGGGTTTTACCAGCCCTGGTTGCGCAATCGATATGCTGATAAAATTTAGGGAGTCTTGTTTTCAGATTAGCCTTGTTAAAATCCCCAGCTACAATGAATGCAGCCTCAGGATATGTGGTTTCCAGTTTACATAGAGTCAAATAAAGTTTGTTCAGGGCCATCAACGTGTCTGCTTGGGGGGGGGGGGGGGGGGGGGTATATACGGCTGTGATTATAATCGAAGAGAATTCCCTTGATAGATAATGCGGTCGACATTTGATTGTGAGGAATTCTAAGTCAGGTGAGCAGAAGGACTTGAGTTCCTGTATGTTGTTATAATCACACCACGTCTCGTTAATCATTAGGCATACTCCCTCCGCCCCTCTTCTTACCAGAAAGATGCTTGTTTCTGTCGGCGCGATGCATGAAGAAACCAGCTGGCTGCACCGACTCCGATAGCGTGTCTCGAGTGAGCCATGTTTCCGTGAAGCAAAGAACGTTACAATCTCTGATGTCTCTCTGGAAGACAACCCTTGCTCGGATTTCATCAACCTTGTTGTCAAGAGACTGGACATTGGCGAGTAGTATACTCGGGAGTGGTGCGCGATGTGCCCGTCTCCGGAGCCTGACCAGAAGACCGCTTTGTTTGCCCCTTTTACGGCGTCGTTGTTTAGGTTCGCCGGCTGGGATCAGATCCATTGTATTGGGTGGAAGGCAAAACACAGGATCCGCTTCGGGAAAGTCATATTCCTGGTTGTAACGATGGTGAGTTGACGTTGCTCTTATATTCAGTAGTTCTTCCCGACTGTATGTAATGAAACCTAAGATTACCTGGGGTACCAATGTAAGAAATAACACGTAAAAAAACAAGATACTGCATAGTTTCCTAGGAACGCGAAGCGAGGCGGCCACCCCTGTCGGCGCCGGAAGATGTTCCTGAGTGGCCTAGTTACAGTTTTGACTTAAATCAGATGGAAAATGTATGGCAAGACTTTAAAAGACACAGCTGTAATCACTGCCAAAGGTGATTCTAACATGCATTTCCTCAGGGGTGTGAATACTTTTGTAAATGAGATATTTCTGTATTTCATTTTCAATAAATCTGCAAACATGTCTAAAAACAAAGGTCATTATGGAGTATTGTGTGTAGATGGTTGAGGAAAAAAAGAATCCATTTTGAATTGAGGCTGTAACACAACAAAATGTTGAATAAGTAAAGGGGTCTGACTACTGTCTGAAGGCACTGTGTCTTTTCCCCAGCCAACAGGCTTTTATCACTGACACCAGACTGTTATATATGACAAGTCTCTGCTGTTATTAGTGTCCCCAGCACCTTCCCAGATGTAGGGATCGATGTCTGAGTGTATTTGTGGAGGAAGATGGAGAAGAGGGGGAGGAGAGAGAAGAGGAGAGCAGGGTTTATGGATGCCAGATGAGCGATTATCCTCTGAACACACGACAGATTATTATCATTAGGCCCTAGTCTCCCAACACACAACAGATTATTAACATTAGGCCCTAGTCTCTGAACACACAACAGATTATTATCATTAGGCCCTAGTCTCTGAACACACAACAGATTATTATCATTAGGCCCTAGTCTCCCAACACACAACAGATTATTATCATTAGGCCCTAGTCTCTGAACACACAACAGATTATTAACATTAGGCCCTAGTCTCCCAACACACAACAGATTATTATCATTAGGCCCTAGTCTCCCAACACACAACAGATTATTAACATTAGGCCCTAGTCTCTGAACACACAACAGATTATTATCATTAGGCCCTAGTCTCTGAACACAACAGATTATTAACATTAGGCCCTAGTCTCTGAACACGCAACAGATTATTAACATTAGGCCCTAGTCTCTGAACACACAACATATTATTAACATTAGGCCCTAGTCTCTGAACACACAACAGATTATTATCATTAGGCCCTAGTCTCTGAACACACAACAGATTATTAACATTAGGCCCTAGTCTCTGAACACACACCAGATTATTATCATTAGGCCCTAGTCTCTGAACACACAACAGATTATTAACATTAGGCCCTAGTCTCTGAACACACAACAGATTATTATCATTAGGCCCTAGTCTCTGAACACACATGCACAGACAGACAAACAAAGGCATGTACAGTATGGGGTATGAATTGGTAAAGATTGAAACATTTCACTTTCGAGTATAGCCAATAGAAATATAAAGATGTGACAACATTAGCTGAATCCATTCCAAACTGACACTTGCTATCAAATAGTAATATAAACAATGCCTCACATTCACCTGTCCAATGCCAGGACAAGGCATTCACTTTGACAATGTCATTTCTCAAAATATGATACCCAATCTGTCTTCGTGTCACACATGACGGACAGACTGACAGTGTAATTCCGCTCCCGTAAACGCTCCCCAAAAATGATACCTGACAGTGGCGCGCAGCAGCAACGTGCCAAAGTCTTGACAACGTTCCCGTAACTTTCCCACAACGTTCCCACAGCACTACTACAATGACGGAACCCCAGAGAGTAATCTGTGTTGACGGCCATATTGACTGGCTGTGGAGAGGAGAGGAGGAGAATTCTGAATGTATAGGATATCTGGGGAACCACTCAAATTCTGTATATGATAAATAATACACACATACATGAAATGAGTAATAAAAACGTCAACGTTCTATTAACAGAGCTGTGGGGTTATTGTATATTTAATACCGCTTGTTTATGGATAACAGTCAGCGGATGAGTGTTACTAGAGAGAGACGGGGAAGGATGAAAGGGACGATGATGAGGGATGAAAGCTCACCTGCAGGGGAGTTTGACTGAGACGTGATTTAGCATAAGTCCTGCATCACCACACAGCAGAGATTTGATAGGCCGAAACGGCTTGATTGACAGCTGAGGCTTAGTGTGACTGGCTCTCTGAGGGATTGGTTCTTTTGTCGGTGTTATTCCAGTGTCTTTGAATAATGCATGGGGGTTGAAGTCACACACCCACACACGAGCGTGCACACACACACACAACGTCAGGAATACATGTGTGTGTGTATGAGCGCTGACTGTGCAAAGAAACGGTGAGCTATAATATCTACTACATCTATTATATATTATAATGTAAGAGTAGGGAAAGTTTGAGTTATATGCCACGCACACACACACACACACACACACACACACACACACACACACACACACACACACACACACACACACACACACACACACACACACACACACACACACAAAGTCAGTTCCCATCCTGTCCCTGTTGACTTCCTCCCCTGCATTATTGATCTGAGTTCTCCTCTTCCTCGCTAGCCAGACTAACAGCTCATCTAAGAAGAGATCTATAAAGTTAATACAAGCTCTGAGAAGACAGGAGAGGGGGATGAGAGGAGGAGAGGAGAGGGGGATGAGAGGAGGAGAGGAGAGGGGGATGAGAGGAGGACAGGAGAGGGGGATGAGAGGAGGACAGGAGCAGGGGGATGAGAGGAGGAGAGGAGAGGGGGATGAGAGGAGGAGAGGAGAGGGGGATGAGAGGAGGACAGGAGCAGGGGAGCCAGCAGCCGTGGTCTTGTACAGACTCTGGACCCAGGAGGTTGTTTCAAGGTTGATTGAAAACAATAAACTACCTGAGAAACAGTTTAGACTAAAGCGTTGGCCGTCTAAGGCTCCCCTAGAGTCTAGTGAGTCAGTTTCAGTCTTGGGTTGAGTCCCAAAAGGCACTCTATTCCCTATGTAGTGCACTACGTTTGACAGCCCTGGTAAAAACTACTGCACTAAATAGGGAATAGGGTGCCTTATTATTATAATATTGGCCTTTACTCTGTCAGAAGAAAGAGGAGGCTGTTGGATGTTGGCTGCAATAAAAGCACATTAACTTTTCATTGGTCGGTTTGAATAAGACATGTCAAAACACAGATGTCTCATTGGGCAGACAAGGCCAAACATAGTGAGTAATTGAGAAATTAGGAAGTTTATTTCCTGTTCACATGACCTGACCAGTATTTCCCTTCCTTTATTTCCCCTTGGTCCTATATCGACGTGGTGCAGAATAAAGACAGCTCATTTCCTTCCATGTCTTCCTCTCTCGCATTCTCTCTCCTCATTCCCTCTCTCCAAAGGTGACGTGGCCACTTCTCCAGGACAGCTAAGGCCTACGTCTCAAAGAGCACCCTATTCCCTATATAGTCTGCTAATTCTGACCAGAGCCCCATGGACATTGGTTAAAGTTAGTGCACTTAAGAGGGAATATGGTTGAATTTGGTACACAGAAGTCATAATGCTATGTCTTGGCTGACTCACTAGCTTTGATCTCCAGTGGGACCTTGCTTTGAACACTGACGACGCTAACTTAATTAGCATCTTTTGTTTCCGACAGCTAGCACTTTAAAGGGGTGAAGCCAGGGAGACTGAATGAGCAATGAAGATATTTTCCTTTCTTTCGTCATCAATAGGGTGGCTCATTCTAAATGCTTCCATTCTGGTGATTACAGAGAGCCTCAGGGGCTGGATGGTGTTGTCTGTGCTTTTTCAGTGGCTTGGTTGGGTGAACGGGCGAGTGTGTGTGTCTCTGTGTGTGTGTGTGTGCGTGCGTGCATGTGCCTCAACAGTAGTTTCCAGCCATGCTGATTGAGCTGGTAATCAGAAGGTCAGGCTAGTGGAAGGTAGTGGGTGTCAGGACACTAAGGGACTGAAGAGAGAGAGTTAATACATTGTTAATTCACTGTCACAGTATTTCTCCTCTATTGGGCCCACCCCTCCCACTCCTCCCCTTCTTAATCAAATGCAGACTCGCTCCATTGGGCCACCACCCACCTCTCTTCTTCCTACCTCTCCCTCATCCTTCCACCTCCCTCATCCCTCCACCTCCAGCCCTCCTCTGGCCAGTGGCTATTGTGTGTTTGTTCAGCTGTCCTCCCTCCTCAGGGACATTGGAGCTGCCCCAACACAGCCCCAGGACATGTTCTATGTACCGGCTGGATTAGGCTATTCATGCTTCACTAGCAACGCTATTGACCTCACTTGACTTAGAAGTAAAGAGATAGAGGGAGGAGGGGGGAAGGACAAAGGGGACTGATAGAGACAAGAGGGAGAGGAGTGTCACACACACACACACACACACACACACACACACACACACACACACACACACACACACACACACACACACACACACACACACACACACACACACACACACACACACACACACACACACACACACACACAGACACAAGCGTGGGTGTTGGATAAGCGTTACGTCTGAGGGTCTCTCTGGGGAGTGCAGATGCTATCTGTGTTCTCTTCTGGAAGCAGCCCTGTGTGTGTATGTGTGTGTATGTGTGTGTGTGTACGATCCCAGGGGTCAGCTGAGTATCTAATGATTACGCTCTAGAGACCAGACAACTGACCCGGGTGAGAACACACGTGACGTGTTAACCTCTGTACCCTGAACTCCTACTGATAGTAATGAATGTGTTGACCTCTAAACCCTGAACTCCTACTGATAGTAATGAATGTGTTAACCTCTGCACCCTGAACTCCTACTGATAGTAATGAATGTGTTGACCTCTGAACTCCTACTGATAGTAATGAACGTGTTAACCTCTGAACCCTGAACTCCTACTGATAGTAATGAATGTGTTAACCTCTGAACCCTGAACTCCTACTGATAGTAATGAATGTGTTGACCTCTGAACCCTGAACTCCTACTGATAGTAATGAATGTGTTGAACCCTGAACTCCTACTGATAGTAATGAATGTGTTGACCTCTGAACCCTGAACTCCTACTGATAGTAATGAATGTGTTGACCTCTGAACCCTGAACTCCTACTGATAGTAATGAATGTGTTAACCTCTGCACCCTGAACTCCTACTGATAGTAATGAATGTGTTGACCTCTGAACCCTGAACTCCTACTGATAGTAATGAATGTGTGACCTCTGCACCCTGAACTCCTACTGATAGTAATGAATGTGTTAACCACTGAACCCTGAACTCCTACTGATAGTAATGAATGTGTTGACCTCTGCACCCTGAACTCCTACTGATAGTAATGAATGTGTTGACCTCTGCACCCTGAACTCCTACTGATAGTAATGAATGTGTTGACCTCTGAACCCTGAACTCCTACTGATAGTAATGAATGTGTTGACCTCTGCACCCTGAACTCCTACTGATAGTAATGAATGTGTTGACCTCTGAACCCTGAACTCCTACTGATAGTAA
>NW_026600416.1:247500-280000 GCF_029448725.1 Salvelinus fontinalis | reverse complement strand
GGAACCAATCGTGACTGTGTCTCTCTCCTGCCAGTGAACAGGGAACCAATCGTGACTGTGTCTCTCTCCTGCCAGTGAACAGGGAACCAATCGTGACTGTGTCTCTCTCCTGCCAGTGAACAGGGAACCAATCGTGACTGTGTCTCTCTCCTGCCAGTGAACAGGGAACCAATCGTGACTGTGTCTCTCTCCTGCCAGTGATCAGGGAACCAACATGTTTTATTTAACTGTAGTTTGATGAGGGAGTCATACCGAGACCAAGGTCTCTTTTACAGCCCTGAATTACAGAAATATACACACGTCATTATAAATACACAACGGCACTAAGAAATACAGAACAAACACATTCATCAGTAATACGATCCTCAATTCACCTGGAGACACCACAACATCACATTCATCAGTAATACGATCCTGAATTCACCTGGAGACACCACAACATCACATTCATCAGTAATACGATCCTGAATTCACCTGGAGACACCACAACATCACATTCATCAGTAATACGATCCTGAATTCACCTGGAGACACCACAACATCACATTCATCAGTAATACGATCCTCAATCAGCTTCCTGAATTCACCTGGAGACAACACATCATCACATTCATCAGTAATACGATCCTCAATCGTCTTCCTGAATCACCTGGAGACACCACAACATCACATTCATCAGTAATACGATCCTAATTCAGCTTCCTGAATTCACCTGGAGACACCACATCATCACATTCATCAGTAATACGATCCTGAATTCACCTGGAGACACCACAACATCACATTCATCAGTAATACGATCCTCAATCAGCTTCCTGAATTCACCTGGAGACAACACATCATCACATTCATCAGTAATACGATCCTCAATCGTCTTCCTGAATCACCTGGAGACACCACAACATCACATTCATCAGTAATACGATCCTCAATCGTCTTCCTGAATCACCTGGAGACAACACATCATCACATTCATCAGTAATACGATCCTCAATCGTCTTCCTGAATCACCTGGAGACAACACAACATCACATTCATCAGTAATACGATCCTCCATCAGCTTCCTGAATTCACCTGGAGACACCACATCATCACATTCATCAGTAATACGATCCTCGATCAGCTTCCTGAATTCACCTGGAGACACCACAACATCACATTCATCAGTAATACGATCCTCGATCAGCTTCCTGAATTCACCTGGAGACACCACATCATCACATTCATCAGTAATACGATCCTCGATCAGCTTCCTGAATTCACCTGGAGACACCACAACATCACATTCATCAGTAATACGATCCTCGATCAGCTTCCTGAATTCACCCGGAGACACCACATCATCACATTCATCAGTAATACGGTCCTCGATCGTCTTCCTGAATTCACCCGGAGACACCACATCATCACATTCTTCAGTAATACGATCCTCCATCGTCTTCCTGAATTCACCCGGAGACACCACAACATCACATTTAATACCATTTTAAAGATTTTTTACACCTTATTCCACAAATAAGTTGTAAGAAAACTTAAAGCTGATTTACCTAACTCAGTAGAGACCAGAGGAATTTCCAGAGTTATCCCTCCCTGAGACCAGGGGGTGGTGACTCCTATATCTAGAGTTTAGTAATGATGTTAGGAACAGTGGGTTTTCTTGTAAAAAATAAAAAGGGCTTTATAAATGACAATATAGCTATGTATCAACCTACGTGACGTCACAGAGGGACGACCGACTTCCCGTTAGAGAACGCGCCGATGACATCACAGAGGGACGACCGACTTCCCAGGAGAGAACGCGGCGATGACGTCACAGAGGGACGACCGACTTCCCAGGAGAGAACGCGCCGATGACGTCACAGAGGGACGACCGACTTCCCGGTAGAGAACGCGCCGATGACGTCACAGAGGGACGACCGACTTCCCAGGAGAGAACGCGGCGATGACGTCACAGAGGGACGACCGACTTCCCAGGAGAGAACGCGGCGATGACGTCACAGAGGGACGACCGACTTCCCGGGAGAGAACGCGCCGATGACATCACAGAGGGACGACCGACTTCCCAGGAGAGAACGCGGCGATGACGTCACAGAGGGACGACCGACTTCCCAGGAGAGAACGCGGCGATGACGTCACAGAGGGACGACCGACTTCCCAGGAGAGAACGCGGCGATGACGTCACAGAGGGACGACCGACTTCCCGGGAGAGAACGCGGCGATGACGTCACAGAGGGACGACCGACTTCCCAGGAGAGAACGCGGCGATGACGTCACAGAGGGACGACCGACTTCCCAGGAGAGAACGCGGCGATGACGTCACAGAGGGACGACCGACTTCCCGGGAGAGAACGCGGCGATGACATCACAGAGGGACGACCGACTTCCCAGGAGAGAACGCGCCGATGACGTCACAGAGGGACGACCGACATCCCAGGAGAGAACGCGGCGATGACGTCACAGAGGGACGACCGACTTCCCAGGAGAGAACGCGCCGATGACATCACAGAGGGACGACCGACTTCCCGGGAGAGAACGCGGCGATGACGTCACAGAGGGACGACCGACTTCCCAGGAGAGAACGCGGCGATGACGTCACAGAGGGACGACCGACTTCCCAGGAGAGAACGCGGCGATGACGTCACAGAGGGACGACCGACTTCCCGGGAGAGAACGCGGCGATGACGTCACAGAGGGACGACCGACTTCCCGGGAGAGAACGCGGCGATGACGTCACAGAGGGACGACCGACTTCCCAGGAGAGAACGCGGCGATGACGTCACAGAGGGACGACCGACTTCCCGGGAGAGAACGCGGCGATGACATCACAGAGGGACGACCGACTTCCCAGGAGAGAACGCGGCGATGACGTCACAGAGGGACGACCGACATCCCAGGAGAGAACGCGCCGATGACGTCACAGAGGGACGACCGACTTCCCGGGAGAGAACGCGGCGATGACGTCACAGAGGGACGACCGACTTCCCAGGAGAGAACGCGGCGATGACATCACAGAGGGACGACCGACTTCCCGGGAGAGAACGCGCCGATGACGTCACAGAGGGACGACCGACTTCCCGGTAGAGAACGCGCCGATGACGTCACAGAGGGACGACCGACTTCCCGGTAGAGAACGCGCCGATGACGTCACAGAGGGACGACCGACTTCCCAGGAGAGAACGCGCCGATGACGTCACAGAGGGACGACCGACACACACACACACACACACACACACACACACACACACACACACACACACACACACACACACACACACACACACACACACACACTGGCTGACAGAGTTGATCATTAATTAAGTGATTTATGGCTTAATAGACAGGATTGATTTATATAGTCAATTAGAGGCACACCGCGGGCGGCTCTGATCTGCATTGGTTACATTATTGACTCTGGAGAAACAGGAACACACACCCTCAAAACATACACACACCCTGAAACCACACACACACACACACACACACACACACACACACACACACACACACACACACACACACACACACACACACACACCCTCAAACCACACACACACACACACACACACACACACACACACACACACACCCTCAAACCACACACAGACACACACACACACACACACACACACACACACCTTCAAACCACACACACACACACACACACACGAACGACACACACACACACCCTCAAACATACACACACCCTGAAACCACACACACACACACACACTTCCTTGCACAGCAGCGCCATGTACTTTTAATACTAGAGTCATCTGGTGGGTAACAGTAGCTGGATGTGTTATTGGACTAGTCAGTTACCTGGTGGGTAACAGTAGCTGGATGTGTTATTGGACTAGTCAGTTACCTGGTGGGTAACAGTAGCTGGATGTGTTATTGGACTAATCAGTTACCTGGTGGGTAACAGTAGCTGGATGTGTTATTGGACTAGTCAGTTACCTGGCGGGTAACAGTAGCTGGATGTGGTATTGGACTAGTCAGTTACCTGGTGGGTAACAGTAGCTGGATGTGTTATTGGACTAGTCAGTTATCTGGTGGGTAACAGTAGCTGGATGTGTTATTGGACTAGTCAGTTACCTGGTGGGTAACAGTAGCTGGATGTGTTATTGGACTAGTCAGTCACCTGGTGGGTAACAGTAGCTGGATGTGTTATTGGACTAGTAAGTTACCTGGTGGGTAACAGTAGCTGGATGTGGTATTGGACTAGTCAGTTACCTGGTGGGTAACAGTAGCTGGATGTGTTATTGGACTAGTCAGTTATCTGGTGGGTAACAGTAGCTGGATGTGTTATTGGACTAGTCAGTTACCTGGCGGGTAACAGTAGCTGGATGTGTTATTGGACTAGTCAGTTACCTGGTGGGTAACAGTAGCTGGATGTGTTATTGGACTAGTCAGTTACCTGGTGGGTAACAGTAGCTGGATGTGTTATTGGACTAGTCAGTTACCTGGTGGGTAACAGTAGCTGGATGTGTTATTGGACTAGTCAGTTACCTGGCGGGTAACAGTAGCTGGATGTGTTATTGGACTAGTCAGTCACCTGGTGGGTAACAGTAGCTGGATGTGTTATTGGACTAGTCAGTCACCTGGTGGGTAACAGTAGCTGGATGTGGTATTGGACTAGTCAGTTACCTGGTGGGTAACAGTAGCTGGATGTGTTATTGGACTAGTCAGTTATCTGGTGGGTAACAGTAGCTGGATGTGTTATTGGACTAGTCAGTTACCTGGCGGGTAACAGTAGCTGGAAGTGTTATTGGACTAGTCAGTTACCTGGCGGGTAACAGTAGCTGGATGTGTTATTGGACTAGTCAGTTACCTGGTGGGTAACAGTAGCTGGATGTGTTATTGGACTAGTCAGTTACCTGGTGGGTAACAGTAGCTGGATGTGTTATTGGACTAGTCAGTTACCTGGCGGGTAACAGTAGCTGGATGTGGTATTGGACTAGTCAGTTACCTGGTGGGTAACAGTAGCTGGATGTGTTATTGGACTAGTCAGTTATCTGGTGGGTAACAGTAGCTGGATGTGTTATTGGACTAGTCAGTTACCTGGTGGGTAACAGTAGCTGGATGTGTTATTGGACTAGTCAGTTATCTGGTGGGTAACAGTAGCTGGATGTGTTATTGGACTAGTCAGTTACCTGGTGGGTAACAGTAGCTGGATGTGTTATTGGACTAGTCAGTTACCTGGCGGGTAACAGTAGCTGGATGTGTTATTGGACTAGTCAGTTACCTGGCGGGTAACAGTAGCTGGATGTGGTATTGGACTAGTCAGTTACCTGGTGGGTAACAGTAGCTGGATGTGTTATTGGACTAGTCAGTTATCTGGTGGGTAACAGTAGCTGGATGTGTTATTGGACTAGTCAGTTACCTGGTGGGTAACAGTAGCTGGATGTGTTATTGGACTAGTCAGTTATCTGGTGGGTAACAGTAGCTGGATGTGTTATTGGACTAGTCAGTTACCTGGTGGGTAACAGTAGCTGGATGTGTTATTGGACTAGTCAGTCACCTGGTGGGTAACAGTAGCTGGATGTGTTATTGGACTAGTCAGTTATCTGGTGGGTAACAGTAGCTGGATGTGTTATTGGACTAGTCAGTTACCTGGCGGGTAACAGTAGCTGGATGTGTTATTGGACTAGTCAGTTACCTGGTGGGTAACAGTAGCTGGATGTGTTATTGGACTAGTCAGTTACCTGGTGGGTAACAGTAGCTGGATGTGTTATTGGACTAGTCAGTTACCTGGTGGGTAACAGTAGCTGGATGTGTTATTGGACTAGTCAGTTACCTGGTGGGTAACAGTAGCTGGATGTGTTATTGGACTAGTCAGTTACCTGGCGGGTAACAGTAGCTGGATGTGGTATTGGACTAGTCAGTTACCTGGTGGGTAACAGTAGCTGGATGTGTTATTGGACTAGTCAGTTATCTGGTGGGTAACAGTAGCTGGATGTGTTATTGGACTAGTCAGTTACCTGGTGGGTAACAGTAGCTGGATGTGTTATTGGACTAGTCAGTCACCTGGTGGGGAACAGTAGCTGGATGTGTTATTGGACTAGTAAGTTACCTGGTGGGTAACAGTAGCTGGATGTGGTATTGGACTAGTCAGTTACCTGGTGGGTAACAGTAGCTGGATGTGTTATTGGACTAGTCAGTTATCTGGTGGGTAACAGTAGCTGGATGTGTTATTGGACTAGTCAGTTACCTGGCGGGTAACAGTAGCTGGATGTGTTATTGGACTAGTCAGTTACCTGGTGGGTAACAGTAGCTGGATGTGTTATTGGACTAGTCAGTTACCTGGTGGGTAACAGTAGCTGGATGTGTTATTGGACTAGTCAGTTACCTGGTGGGTAACAGTAGCTGGATGTGTTATTGGACTAGTCAGTTACCTGGCGGGTAACAGTAGCTGGATGTGTTATTGGACTAGTCAGTCACCTGGTGGGTAACAGTAGCTGGATGTGTTATTGGACTAGTCAGTCACCTGGTGGGTAACAGTAGCTGGATGTGGTATTGGACTAGTCAGTTACCTGGTGGGTAACAGTAGCTGGATGTGTTATTGGACTAGTCAGTTATCTGGTGGGTAACAGTAGCTGGATGTGTTATTGGACTAGTCAGTTACCTGGCGGGTAACAGTAGCTGGAAGTGTTATTGGACTAGTCAGTTACCTGGCGGGTAACAGTAGCTGGATGTGTTATTGGACTAGTCAGTTACCTGGTGGGTAACAGTAGCTGGATGTGTTATTGGACTAGTCAGTTACCTGGTGGGTAACAGTAGCTGGATGTGTTATTGGACTAGTCAGTTACCTGGCGGGTAACAGTAGCTGGATGTGGTATTGGACTAGTCAGTTACCTGGTGGGTAACAGTAGCTGGATGTGTTATTGGACTAGTCAGTTATCTGGTGGGTAACAGTAGCTGGATGTGTTATTGGACTAGTCAGTTACCTGGTGGGTAACAGTAGCTGGATGTGTTATTGGACTAGTCAGTTATCTGGTGGGTAACAGTAGCTGGATGTGTTATTGGACTAGTCAGTTACCTGGTGGGTAACAGTAGCTGGATGTGTTATTGGACTAGTCAGTTACCTGGCGGGTAACAGTAGCTGGATGTGTTATTGGACTAGTCAGTTACCTGGCGGGTAACAGTAGCTGGATGTGGTATTGGACTAGTCAGTTACCTGGTGGGTAACAGTAGCTGGATGTGTTATTGGACTAGTCAGTTATCTGGTGGGTAACAGTAGCTGGATGTGTTATTGGACTAGTCAGTTACCTGGTGGGTAACAGTAGCTGGATGTGTTATTGGACTAGTCAGTTATCTGGTGGGTAACAGTAGCTGGATGTGTTATTGGACTAGTCAGTTACCTGGTGGGTAACAGCAGCTGGATGTGTTATTGGACTAGTCAGTCACCTGGTGGGTAACAGTAGCTGGATGTGTTATTGGACTAGTCAGTTATCTGGTGGGTAACAGTAGCTGGATGTGTTATTGGACTAGTCAGTTACCTGGCGGGTAACAGTAGCTGGATGTGTTATTGGACTAGTCAGTTACCTGGTGGGTAACAGTAGCTGGATGTGTTATTGGACTAGTCAGTTACCTGGTGGGTAACAGTAGCTGGATGTGTTATTGGACTAGTCAGTTACCTGGTGGGTAACAGTAGCTGGATGTGTTATTGGACTAGTCAGTTACCTGGTGGGTAACAGTAGCTGGATGTGTTATTGGACTAGTCAGTTACCTGGTGGGTAACAGTAGCTGGATGTGTTATTGGACTAGTCAGTTACCTGGTGGGTAACAGTAGCTGGATGTGTTATTGGACTAGTCAGTTACCTGGCGGGTAACAGTAGCTGGATGTGTTATTGGACTAGTCAGTTACCTGGCGGGTAACAGTAGCTGGATGTGTTATTGGACTAGTCAGTTACCTGGCGGGTAACAGTAGCTGGATGTGGTATTGGACTAGTCAGTTACCTGGTGGGTAACAGTAGCTGGATGTGTTATTGGACTAGTCAGTTATCTGGTGGGTAACAGTAGCTGGATGTGTTATTGGACTAGTCAGTTACCTGGTGGGTAACAGTAGCTGGATGTGTTATTGGACTAGTCAGTTATCTGGTGGGTAACAGTAGCTGGATGTGTTATTGGACTAGTCAGTTACCTGGTGGGTAACAGTAGCTGGATGTGTTATTGGACTAGTCAGTCACCTGGTGGGTAACAGTAGCTGGATGTGTTATTGGACTAGTCAGTTATCTGGTGGGTAACAGTAGCTGGATGTGTTATTGGACTAGTCAGTTACCTGGCGGGTAACAGTAGCTGGATGTGTTATTGGACTAGTCAGTTACCTGGTGGGTAACAGTAGCTGGATGTGTTATTGGACTAGTCAGTTACCTGGTGGGTAACAGTAGCTGGATGTGTTATTGGACTAGTCAGTTACCTGGTGGGTAACAGTAGCTGGATGTGTTATTGGACTAGTCAGTTACCTGGTGGGTAACAGTAGCTGGATGTGTTATTGGACTAGTCAGTTACCTGGTGAGTAACAGTAGCTGGAAGTTAAATTCTCCAGGACAGAGGTAGGGAACGAGGGGTTAAAGACTCCAGGACAGAGGTAGGGAACGCTGGGTTAAAGACTCCAGGACAGAGGGAGGGAACGAGGGGTTAAAGACTCCAGGACAGAGGGAGGGAACGCTGGGTTAAAGACTCCAGGACAGAGGGAGGGAACGAGGGGTTAAAGACTCCAGGACAGAGGTAGGGAACGCTGGGATAAAGACTCCAGGACAGAGGTAGAGAACGCTGGGTTAAAGACTCCAGGACAGAGGGAGGGAACGCTGGGTTAAAGACTCCAGGACAGAGGTAGGGAACGAGGGGTTAAAGACTCCAGGACAGAGGTAGGGAACGCTGGGTTAAAGACTCCAGGACAGAGGGAGGGAACGCTGGGTTAAAGACTCCAGGACAGAGGGAGCGAACGCTGGGTTAACGACTCCAGGACAGAGGTAGGGAACGAGGGGTTAAAGACTCCAGGACAGAGGTAGGGAACGCTGGGTTAAAGACTCCAGGACAGAGGGAGGGAACGCTGGGTTAAAGACTCCAGGACAGAGGGAGGGAACGCTGGGTTAAAGACTCCAGGACAGAGGGAGGGAACTCTGGGTTAAAGACTCCAGGACAGAGGGAGGGAACGCTGGGTTAAAGACTCCAGGACAGAGGGAGGGAACGCTGGGTTAAAGACTCCAGGACAGAGGGAGGGAACGCTGGGTTAAAGACTCCAGGACAGAGGGAGGGAACGAGGGGTTAAAGACTCCAGGACAGAGGTAGGGAACGCTGGGTTAAAGACTCCAGGACAGAGGGAGGGAACGCTGGGTTAATGACTCCAGGACAGAGGGAGGGAACACTGGGTTAAAGACTCCAGGACAGAGGTAGGGAGCGCTGGGTTAAAGACTCCAGGACAGAGGGAGGGAACGCTGGGTTAAAGACTCCAGGACAGAGGGAGGTAACACTGGGTTAAAGACTCCAGGACAGAGGGAGAGAACGCTGGGTTAAAGACTCCAGGACAGAGGGAGGGAACGCTGGGTTAAAGACTCCAGGACAGAGGTAGGGAACGCTGGGTTAACGACTCCAGGACAGAGGTAGGGAACGAGGGGTTAAAGACTCCAGGACAGAGGGAGGGAACGCTGGGTTAAAGACTCCAGGACAGAGGTAGGGAACGCTGGGTTAAAGACTCCAGGACAGAGGGAGGGAACGCTGGGTTAAAGACTCCAGGACAGAGGTAGGGAACGCTGGGTTAAAGACTCCAGGACAGAGGTAGGGAACGCTGGGTTAAAGACTTCAGGACAGAGGTAGGGAACGCTGGGTTAAAGACTCCAGGACAGAGGTAGGGAACGCTGGGTTAAAGACTCCAGGACAGAGGGAGGGAACGCTGGGTTAAAGACTCCAGGACAGAGGGAGGGAACGAGGGGTTAAAGACTCCAGGACAGAGGTAGGGAACGCTGGGTTAAAGACTCCAGGACAGAGGGAGGGAACGCTGGGTTAATGACTCCAGGACAGAGGGAGGGAACGCTGGGTTAAAGACTCCAGGACAGAGGGAGGGAACGCTGGGTTAAAGACTCCAGGACAGAGGTAGGGAACGCTGGGTTAAAGACTCCAGGACAGAGGTAGGGAACGCTGGGTTAAAGACTACAGGACAGAGGTAGGGAACGCTGGGGTAAAGACTCCAGGACAGAGGGAGGGAACGCTGGGTTAAAGACTCCAGGACAGAGGTAGGGACCCATGGGTTAAAGACTACAGGACAGAGGGAGGGAACGAGGGGTTAAAGACTCCAGGACAGAGGTAGGGAACCCTGGTTTAAAGACTCCAGGACAGAGGTAGGGAACGCTGGGTTAAAGACTCCAGGACAGAGGTAGGGAACGCTGGGTTAAAGACTCCAGGACAGAGGTAGGGAACGCTGGGTTAATGACTCCAGGACAGAGGTAGGGAACGCTGGGTTAAAGACTCCAGGACAGAGGTAGGGAACGCTGGGTTAAAGACTCCAGGACAGAGGGAGGGAACGCTGGGTTAAAGACTCCAGGACAGAGGGAGGGAACGCTGGGTTAAAGACTCCAGGACAGAGGTAGGGAACGCTGGGTTACAGACTCCAGGACAGAGGTAGGGAACGCTGGGTTAAAGACTCCAGGACAGAGGTAGGGAACGCTGGGTTAAAGACTCCAGGACAGAGGTAGGGAACGCTGGGTTAAAGACTCCAGGACAGAGGGAGGGAACGCTGGGTTAAAGACTCCAGGACAGAGGGAGGGAACGAGGGGTTAAAGACTCCAGGACAGAGGTAGGGAACGCTGGGTTAAAGACTCCAGGACAGAGGGAGGGAACGCTGGGTTAATGACTCCAGGACAGAGGGAGGGAACGCTGGGTTAAAGACTCCAGGACAGAGGGAGGGAACGCTGGGTTAAAGACTCAAGGACAGAGGGAGGGAACGCTGGGTTAAAGACTCCAGGACAGAGGTAGGGAACGCTGGGTTAAAGACTCCAGGACAGAGGTAGGGAACGAGGGGTTAAAGACTCCAGGACAGAGGGAGGGAATGCTGGGTTAAAGACTCCAGGACAGAGGTAGGGAACGCTGGGTTAACGACTCCAGGACAGAGGTAGGGAACGAGGGGTTAAAGACTCCAGAACAGAGGGAGGGAACGCTGGGTTAAAGACTCCAGGACAGAGGTAGGGAACGCTGGGTTAAAGACTCCAGGACAGAGGGAGGGAACGCTGGGTTAAAGACTCCAGGACAGAGGTAGGGAACGCTGGGTTAAAGACTCCAGGACAGAGGTAGGGAACGCTGGGTTAAAGACTTCAGGACAGAGGTAGGGAACGCTGGGTTAAAGACTCCAGGACAGAGGTAGGGAACGCTGGGTTAAAGACTCCAGGACAGAGGGAGCGAACGCTGGGTTAAAGACTCCAGGACAGATGGAGGGAACGAGGGGTTAAAGACTCCAGGACAGAGGTAGGGAACGCTGGGTTAACGACTCCAGGACAGAGGGAGGGAACGCTGGGTTAATGACTCCAGGACAGAGGGAGGGAACGCTGGGTTAAAGACTCCAGGACAGAGGGAGGGAACGCTGGGTTAAAGACTCCAGGACAGAGGTAGGGAACGCTGGGTTAAAGACTCCAGGACAGAGGTAGGGAACGCTGGGATAAAGACTACAGGACAGAGGTAGGGAACGCTGGGGTAAAGACTCCAGGACAGAGGGAGGGAACGCTGGGTTAAAGACTCCAGGACAGAGGTAGGGACCCATGGGTTAAAGACTACAGGACAGAGGGAGGGAACGAGGGGTTAAAGACTCCAGGACAGAGGTAGGGAACCCTGGTTTAAAGACTCCAGGACAGAGGTAGGGAACGCTGGGTTAAAGACTCCAGGACAGAGGTAGGGACCGCTGGGTTAAAGACTCCAGGACAGAGGTAGGGAACGCTGGGTTAATGACTCCAGGACAGAGGGAGGGAACGCTGGGTTAAAGACTCCAGGACAGAGGTAGGGAACGCTGGGTTAAAGACTCCAGGACAGAGGGAGGGAACGCTGGGTTAAAGACTCCAGGACAGAGGGAGGGAACGCTGGGTTAAAGACTCCAGGACAGAGGTAGGGAACGCTGGGTTAAAGACTCCAGGACAGAGGGAGGGAACGCTGGGTTAAAGACTTCAGGACAGAGGTAGGGATCGCTGGGTTAAAGACTCCAGGACAGAGGTAGGGAACGCTGGGTTAAAGACTCCAGGACAGAGGGAGGGAACGCTGGGTTAAAGACTCCAGGACAGAGGGAGGGAACGAGGGGTTAAAGACTCCAGGACAGAGGTAGGGAACGCTGGGTTAAAGACTCCAGGACAGAGGGAGGGAACGCTGGGTTAATGACTCCAGGACAGAGGGAGGGAACGCTGGGTTAAAGACTCCAGGACAGAGGTAGGGAACGCTGGGTTAAAGACTCCAGGACAGAGGGAGGGAACGCTGGGTTAAAGACTCCAGGACAGAGGGAGGGAACGAGGGGTTAAAGACTCCAGGACAGAGGTAGTGAACGCTGGGTTAAAGACTCCAGGACAGAGGGAGGGAACGCTGGGTTAATGACTCCAGGACAGAGGGAGGGAACGCTGGGTTAAAGACTCCAGGACAGAGGGAGGGAACGCTGGGTTAAGGACTCCAGGACAGAGGTAGGGAACGCTGGGTTAAAGACTCCAGGACAGAGGTAGGGAACGCTGGGTTAAAGACTCCAGGACAGAGGGAGGGAACGCTGGGTTAAAGACTCAAGGACAGAGGGAGGGAACGCTGGGTTAAAGACTCCAGGACAGAGGTAGGGAACGCTGGGTTAAAGACTCCAGGACAGAGGTAGGGAACGAGGGGTTAAAGACTCCAGGACAGAGGGAGGGAACGCTGGGTTAAAGACTCCAGGACAGAGGTAGGGAACGCTGGGTTAACGACTCCAGGACAGAGGTAGGGAACGAGGGGTTAAAGACTCCAGGACAGAGGGAGGGAACGCTGGGTTAAAGACTCCAGGACAGAGGTAGGGAACGCTGGGTTAAAGACTCCAGGACAGAGGGAGGGAACACTGGGTTAAAGACTCCAGGACAGAGGTAGGGAACGCTGGGTTAAAGACTCCAGGACAGAGGTAGGGAACGCTGGGTTAAAGACTTCAGGACAGAGGTAGGGAACGCTGGGTTAAAGACTCCAGGACAGAGGTAGGGAACGCTGGGTTAAAGACTCCAGGACAGAGGTAGGGAACGCTGGGTTAAAGACTCCAGGACAGAGGGAGCGAACGCTGGGTTAAAGACTCCAGGACAGAGGGAGGGAACGAGGGGTTAAAGACTCCAGGACAGAGGTAGGGAACGCTGGGTTAAAGACTCCAGGACAGAGGGAGGGAACGCTGGGTTAATGACTCCAGGACAGAGGGAGGGAACGCTGGGTTAAAGACTCCAGGACAGAGGTAGGGAACGCTGGGTTAAAGACTCCAGGACAGAGGTAGGGAACGCTGGGTTAAAGACTACAGGACAGAGGTAGGGAACGCTGGGGTAAAGACTCCAGGACAGAGGGAGGGAACGCTGGGTTAAAGACTCCAGGACAGAGGTAGGGACCCATGGGTTAAAGACTCCAGGACAGAGGGAGGGAACGAGGGGTTAAAGACTCCAGGACAGAGGTAGGGAACCCTGGTTTAAAGACTCCAGGACAGAGGTAGGGAACGCTGGGTTAAAGACTCCAGGACAGAGGTAGGGACCGCTGGGTTAAAGACTCCAGGACAGAGGTAGGGAACGCTGGGTTAATGACTCCAGGACAGAGGGAGGGAACGCTGGGTTAAAGACTCCAGGACAGAGGTAGGGAACGCTGGGTTAAAGACTCCATGACAGAGGGAGGGAACGCTGGGTTAAAGACTCCAGGACAGAGGGAGGGAACGCTGGGTTAAAGACTCCAGGACAGAGGTAGGGAACGCTGGGTTAAAGACTCCAGGACAGAGGGAGGGAACGCTGGGTTAAAGACTTCAGGACAGAGGTAGGGATCGCTGGGTTAAAGACTCCAGGACAGAGGTAGGGAACGCTGGGTTAAAGACTCCAGGACAGAGGGAGGGAACGCTGGGTTAAAGACTCCAGGACAGAGGGAGGGAACGAGGGGTTAAAGACTCCAGGACAGAGGTAGGGAACGCTGGGTTAAAGACTCCAGGACAGAGGGAGGGAACGCTGGGTTAATGACTCCAGGACAGAGGGAGGGAACGCTGGGTTAAAGACTCCAGGACAGAGGTAGGGAACGCTGGGTTAAAGACTCCAGGACAGAGGGAGGGAACGCTGGGTTAAAGACTCCAGGACAGAGGGAGGGAACGAGGGGTTAAAGACTCCAGGACAGAGGTAGGGAACGCTGGGTTAAAGACTCCAGGACAGAGGTAGGGAACGCTGGGTTAAAGACTCCAGGACAGAGGGAGCGAACGCTGGGTTAAAGACTCCAGGACAGAGGGAGGGAACGAGGGGTTAAAGACTCCAGGACAGAGGTAGGGAACGCTGGGTTAAAGACTCCAGGACAGAGGGAGGGAACGCTGGGTTAATGACTCCAGGACAGAGGGAGGGAACGCTGGGTTAAAGACTCCAGGACAGAGGTAGGGAACGCTGGGTTAAAGACTCCAGGACAGAGGTAGGGAACGCTGGGTTAAAGACTACAGGACAGAGGTAGGGAACGCTGGGGTAAAGACTCCAGGACAGAGGGAAGGAACGCTGGGTTAACGACTCCAGGACAGAGGTAGGGACCCATGGGTTAAAGACTACAGGACAGAGGGAGGGAACGAGGGGTTAAAGACTCCAGGACAGAGGTAGGGAACGCTGGGTTAAAGACTCCAGGACAGAGGTAGGGAACGCTGGGTTAAAGACTCCAGGACAGAGGTAGGGAACGCTGGGTTAAAGACTCCAGGACAGAGGGAGGGAACGCTGGGTTAAAGACTCCAGGACAGAGGGAGGGAACGAGGGGTTAAAGACTCCAGGACAGAGGTAGGGAACGCTGGGTTAAAGACTCCAGGACAGAGGGAGGGAACGCTGGGTTAATGACTCCAGGACAGAGGGAGGGAACGCTGGGTTAAAGACTCCAGGACAGAGGTAGGGAACGCTGGGTTAAAGACTCCAGGACAGAGGGAGGGAACGCTGGGTTAAAGACTCCAGGACAGAGGGAGGGAACGAGGGGTTAAAGACTCCAGGACAGAGGTAGTGAACGCTGGGTTAAAGACTCCAGGACAGAGGGAGGGAACGCTGGGTTAATGACTCCAGGACAGAGGGAGGGAACGCTGGGTTAAAGACTCCAGGACAGAGGGAGGGAACGCTGGGTTAAGGACTCCAGGACAGAGGTAGGGAACGCTGGGTTAAAGACTCCAGGACAGAGGTAGGGAACGCTGGGTTAAAGACTCCAGGACAGAGGGAGGGAACGCTGGGTTAAAGACTCAAGGACAGAGGGAGGGAACGCTGGGTTAAAGACTCCAGGACAGAGGTAGGGAACGCTGGGTTAAAGACTCCAGGACAGAGGTAGGGAACGAGGGGTTAAAGACTCCAGGACAGAGGGAGGGAACGCTGGGTTAAAGACTCCAGGACAGAGGTAGGGAACGCTGGGTTAACGACTCCAGGACAGAGGTAGGGAACGAGGGGTTAAAGACTCCAGGACAGAGGGAGGGAACGCTGGGTTAAAGACTCCAGGACAGAGGTAGGGAACGCTGGGTTAAAGACTCCAGGACAGAGGGAGGGAACACTGGGTTAAAGACTCCAGGACAGAGGTAGGGAACGCTGGGTTAAAGACTCCAGGACAGAGGTAGGGAACGCTGGGTTAAAGACTTCAGGACAGAGGTAGGGAACGCTGGGTTAAAGACTCCAGGACAGAGGTAGGGAACGCTGGGTTAAAGACTCCAGGACAGAGGTAGGGAACGCTGGGTTAAAGACTCCAGGACAGAGGGAGCGAACGCTGGGTTAAAGACTCCAGGACAGAGGGAGGGAACGAGGGGTTAAAGACTCCAGGACAGAGGTAGGGAACGCTGGGTTAAAGACTCCAGGACAGAGGGAGGGAACGCTGGGTTAATGACTCCAGGACAGAGGGAGGGAACGCTGGGTTAAAGACTCCAGGACAGAGGTAGGGAACGCTGGGTTAAAGACTCCAGGACAGAGGTAGGGAACGCTGGGTTAAAGACTACAGGACAGAGGTAGGGAACGCTGGGGTAAAGACTCCAGGACAGAGGGAGGGAACGCTGGGTTAAAGACTCCAGGACAGAGGTAGGGACCCATGGGTTAAAGACTCCAGGACAGAGGGAGGGAACGAGGGGTTAAAGACTCCAGGACAGAGGTAGGGAACCCTGGTTTAAAGACTCCAGGACAGAGGTAGGGAACGCTGGGTTAAAGACTCCAGGACAGAGGTAGGGACCGCTGGGTTAAAGACTCCAGGACAGAGGTAGGGAACGCTGGGTTAATGACTCCAGGACAGAGGGAGGGAACGCTGGGTTAAAGACTCCAGGACAGAGGTAGGGAACGCTGGGTTAAAGACTCCATGACAGAGGGAGGGAACGCTGGGTTAAAGACTCCAGGACAGAGGGAGGGAACGCTGGGTTAAAGACTCCAGGACAGAGGTAGGGAACGCTGGGTTAAAGACTCCAGGACAGAGGGAGGGAACGCTGGGTTAAAGACTTCAGGACAGAGGTAGGGATCGCTGGGTTAAAGACTCCAGGACAGAGGTAGGGAACGCTGGGTTAAAGACTCCAGGACAGAGGGAGGGAACGCTGGGTTAAAGACTCCAGGACAGAGGGAGGGAACGAGGGGTTAAAGACTCCAGGACAGAGGTAGGGAACGCTGGGTTAAAGACTCCAGGACAGAGGGAGGGAACGCTGGGTTAATGACTCCAGGACAGAGGGAGGGAACGCTGGGTTAAAGACTCCAGGACAGAGGTAGGGAACGCTGGGTTAAAGACTCCAGGACAGAGGGAGGGAACGCTGGGTTAAAGACTCCAGGACAGAGGGAGGGAACGAGGGGTTAAAGACTCCAGGACAGAGGTAGGGAACGCTGGGTTAAAGACTCCAGGACAGAGGTAGGGAACGCTGGGTTAAAGACTCCAGGACAGAGGGAGCGAACGCTGGGTTAAAGACTCCAGGACAGAGGGAGGGAACGAGGGGTTAAAGACTCCAGGACAGAGGTAGGGAACGCTGGGTTAAAGACTCCAGGACAGAGGGAGGGAACGCTGGGTTAATGACTCCAGGACAGAGGGAGGGAACGCTGGGTTAAAGACTCCAGGACAGAGGTAGGGAACGCTGGGTTAAAGACTCCAGGACAGAGGTAGGGAACGCTGGGTTAAAGACTACAGGACAGAGGTAGGGAACGCTGGGGTAAAGACTCCAGGACAGAGGGAAGGAACGCTGGGTTAACGACTCCAGGACAGAGGTAGGGACCCATGGGTTAAAGACTACAGGACAGAGGGAGGGAACGAGGGGTTAAAGACTCCAGGACAGAGGTAGGGAACGCTGGGTTAAAGACTCCAGGACAGAGGTAGGGAACGCTGGGTTAAAGACTCCAGGACAGAGGTAGGGAACGCTGGGTTAATGACTCCAGGACAGAGGGAGGGAACGCTGGGTTAAAGACTCCAGGACAGAGGTAGGGAACGCTGGGTTAAAGACTCCAGGACAGAGGGAGGGAACGCTGGGTTAAAGACTCCAGGACAGAGGGAGGGAACGCTGGGTTAAAGACTCCAGGACAGAGGTAGGGAACGCTGGGTTAAAGACTCCAGGACAGAGGTAGGGAACGCTGGGTTAACGACTCCAGGACAGAGGTAGGGAACGCTGGGTTAAAGACTCCAGGACAGAGGTAGGGAACGCTGGGTTAAAGACTCCAGGACAGAGGGAGGGAACGCTGGGTTAAAGACTCCAGGACAGAGGAAGGGAACCCTGGGTTAAAGACTCCAGGACAGAGGTAGGGAACGCTGAGTTAAAGACTCCAGGACAGAGGTAGGGAACGCTGAGTTAAAGACTCCAGGACAGAGGTAGGGAACGCTGGGTTAAAGACTCCAGGACAGAGGTAGGGTACGCTGGGTTAAAGACTCCAGGACAGAGGTAGGGAACGCTGGGTTAAAGACTCCAGGACAGAGGTAGGGAACGCTGGGTTAAAGACTCCAGGACAGAGGTTGGGAACGCTGGGTTAAAGACTCCAGGACAGAGGGAGGGAACGCTGGGTTAAAGACTCCAGGACAGAGGTAGGGAACGCTGGGTTAAAGACTCCAGGACAGAGGGAGGGAACGCTGGGTTAAAGACTCCAGGACAGAGGTAGGGAACGCTGGGTTAAAGACTCCAGGACAGAGGGAGGGAACGCTGGGTTAAATACTCCAGGACAGAGGGAGGGAACGCTGGGTTAAAGACTACAGGACAGAGGTAGGGAACGCTGGGTTAAAGACTACAGGACAGAGGTAGGGAACGCTGGGTTAAAGACTCCAGGACAGAGGGAGGGAACGCTGGGTTAAAGACTCCAGGACAGAGGTAGGGAACGCTGGGTTAACGACTCCAGGACAGAGGTAGGGAACGAGGGGTTAAAGACTCCAGGACAGAGGGAGGGAACGCTGGGTTAAAGACTCCAGGACAGAGGTAGGGAACGCTGGGTTAAAGACTCCAGGACAGAGGGAGGGAACGCTGGGTTAAAGACTCCAGGACAGAGGTAGGGAACGCTGGGTTAAAGACTCCAGGACAGAGGTAGGGAACGCTGGGTTAAAGACTTCAGGACAGAGGTAGGGAACGCTGGGTTAAAGACTCCAGGACAGAGGTAGGGAACGCTGGGTTAAAGACTCCAGGACAGAGGTAGGGAACGCTGGGTTAAAGACTCCAGGACAGAGGGAGCGAACGCTGGGTTAAAGACTCCAGGACAGAGGGAGGGAACGAGGGGTTAAAGACTCCAGGACAGAGGTAGGGAACGCTGGGTTAAAGACTCCAGGACAGAGGGAGGGAACGCTGGGTTAATGACTCCAGGACAGAGGGAGGGAACGCTGGGTTAAAGACTCCAGGACAGAGGTAGGGAACGCTGGGTTAAAGACTCCAGGACAGAGGTAGGGAACGCTGGGTTAAAGACTACAGGACAGAGGTAGGGAACGCTGGGGTAAAGACTCCAGGACAGAGGGAAGGAACGCTGGGTTAACGACTCCAGGACAGAGGTAGGGACCCATGGGTTAAAGACTACAGGACAGAGGGAGGGAACGAGGGGTTAAAGACTCCAGGACAGAGGTAGGGAACGCTGGGTTAAAGACTCCAGGACAGAGGTAGGGAACGCTGGGTTAAAGACTCCAGGACAGAGGTAGGGAACGCTGGGTTAATGACTCCAGGACAGAGGGAGGGAACGCTGGGTTAAAGACTCCAGGACAGAGGTAGGGAACGCTGGGTTAAAGACTCCAGGACAGAGGGAGGGAACGCTGGGTTAAGGACTCCAGGACAGAGGGAGGGAACGCTGGGTTAAAGACTCCAGGACAGAGGTAGGGAACGCTGGGTTAAAGACTCCAGGACAGAGGTAGGGAACGCTGGGTTAACGACTCCAGGACAGAGGTAGGGAACGCTGGGTTAAAGACTCCAGGACAGAGGTAGGGAACGCTGGGTTAAAGACTCCAGGACAGAGGGAGGGAACGCTGGGTTAAAGACTCCAGGACAGAGGAAGGGAACCCTGGGTTAAAGACTCCAGGACAGAGGTAGGGAACGCTGAGTTAAAGACTCCAGGACAGAGGTAGGGAACGCTGAGTTAAAGACTCCAGGACAGAGGTAGGGAACGCTGGGTTAAAGACTCCAGGACAGAGGTAGGGTACGCTGGGTTAAAGACTCCAGGACAGAGGTAGGGAACGCTGGGTTAAAGACTCCAGGACAGAGGTAGGGAACGCTGGGTTAAAGACTCCAGGACAGAGGGGGGGAACGCTGGGTTAAAGACTCCAGGACAGAGGGAGGGAACGCTGGGTTAAAGACTCCAGGACAGAGGTAGGGAACGCTGGGTTAAAGACTCCAGGACAGAGGGAGGGAACGCTGGGTTAAAGACTCCAGGACAGAGGTAGGGAACGCTGGGTTAAAGACTCCAGGACAGAGGGAGGGAACGCTGGGTTAAATACTCCAGGACAGAGGGAGGGAACGCTGGGTTAAAGACTACAGGACAGAGGTAGGGAACGCTGGGTTAAAGACTACAGGACAGAGGTAGGGAACGCTGGGTTAAAGACTACAGGACAGAGGTAGGGAACGCTGGGTTAAAGGCTCCAGGACAGAGGTAGGGAACGCTGAGTTAAAGACTCCAGGACAGAGGTAGGGAACGCTGGGTTAAAGACTCCAGGACAGAGGTAGGGAACGCTGGGTTAAAGACTCCAGGACAGAGGTAGGGAACGCTGGGTTAATAAAGACTCCAGGACAGAGGTAGGGAACGCTGGGTTAAAGGCTCCAGGACAGAGGAAGGGAACGAGGGGTTAAAGACTCCAGGACAGAGGTAGGGAACGCTGGGTTAAAGACTCCAAGACAGAGGGAGGGAACGAGGGGTTAAAGACTCCAGGACAGAGGGAGGGAACGCTGGATTAAAGACTCCAGGACAGAGGGAGGGAACGCTGGGTTAAAGACTCCAGGACAGAGGGAGGGAACGCTGGGTTAAAGACTCCAGAACAGAGGTAGGGAACGCTGGGTTAAAGACTCCAGAACAGAGGGAGGGAACGAGGGGTTAAAGACTCCAGGACAGAGGGAGGGAACGAGGGGTTAAAGACTCCAGGACAGAGGGAGGGAACGCTGGGTTAAAGACTCCAGGACAGAGGGAGGGAACGCTGGGTTAAAGACTCCAGGACAGAGGTAGGGAACGAGGGGTTAAAGACTCCAGGACAGAGGTAGGGAACGCTGGGTTAAAGACTCCAGGACAGAGGTAGGGAACGCTGGGTTAAAGACTCCAGGACAGAGGGAGGGAACGCTGGGTTAAAGACTCCAGGACAGAGGGAGGGAACGCTGGGTTAAAGACTCCAGGACAGAGGTAGGGAACGCTGGGTTAAAGACTCCAGGACAGAGGGAGGGAACGCTGGGTTAAAGACTCCAGGACAGAGGGAGGGAACGCTGGGTTAAAGACTCCAGGACAGAGGTAGGGAACGCTGGGTTAAAGACTCCAGGACAGAGGTAGGGAACGATTGGTTAGACTCCAGGACAGAGGTAGGGAACGCTGGGTTAGAGACTCCAGGACAGAGGTAGGGAACGCTGGGTTAGAGACTCCAGGACAGAGGTAGGGAACGCTGGGTTAAAGACTCCAGGACAGAGGGAGGGAACGCTGGGTTAATGACTCCAGGACAGAGGGAGGGAACGCTGGGTTAAAGACTCCAGGACAGAGGGAGGGAACGCTGGGTTAAAGACTCCAGGACAGAGGTAGGGAAAGCTGGGTTAGAGACTCCAGGACAGAGGGAGGGAACGCTGGGTTAAAGACTCCAGGACAGAGGTAGGGAACGCTGGGTTAAAGACTCCAGGACAGAGGGAGGGAACGCTGGGTTAAAGACTCCAGGACAGAGGGAGGGAACGCTGGGTTAAAGACTCCAGGACAGAGGGAGGGAACGCTGGGTTAAAGACACCAGGACAGAGGTAGGGAACGCTGGGTTAAAGACTCCAGGACAGAGGGAGGGAACGCTGGGTTAAAGACTCCAGGACAGAGGTAGGGAACGCTGGGTTAAAGACTCCAGGACAGAGGTAGGGAACGCTGGGTTAAAGACTAGTTGGAGTTTGTCCTGATGGGGATGAACTCCTGTTCTGACAGAGAAGTAGTGTAGTAGTATAACTGAGTCCTTTAATACTCAAACACTGTTGAAACACAATACGCTTCCTCACTCCTGGGACGGATGACATTACTCTCTCTCTCTGTGTGTGTGTGTGTGTGTGTCTGTGTCTGTGTCTGTGTCTGTGTGTGTGTGTAGCTGGTGTGTAGCTGGGGTGTAGCTGTTGGCCTTAGAGGGGGTCAGGCGCCACAGTTTGGGTGTGACCGCTCCACCCTGTCATCACATTACGGTGTCCATGGTCCCCTCCCTAACCCCCTCCTCTCTCCTTCTACCCCCCTCCTCGCTCCGTCGCTTTCTACCCCTCTCTCTCTCACTCTTTCTCTCTCTCCCGCTCTCTCACTGCCAAAACAACCTCTACAACATTTTTTGCCTGAAGGGGCACTTGTGTGTACAAACTGTCATGGACTGTCAATATTACTCTCATTCTTTACATAGTTACTGGGCTGGGACATGGAAAGAGAGACAGAAATGGACGGAGGAAGAGAGAGAGATGGAGGGAGGAAGAGAGAGAGAGAGAGATGGATGCAGGAACAGAGAGAGAGAGAGAGATGGACGGGGGAAGAGAGAGAGATGGACGGGGGAAGAGAGAGAGATGGACGGGGGAAGAGAGAGAGATGGACGGGGGAAGAGAGAGAGATGGAGGCAGGAACAGAGAGATAGAGAGATGGAGGCAGGAACAGAGAGAGAGAGAGATGGAGGCAGGAACAGAGAGAGAGAGAGATGGAGGCAGGAACAGAGAGAGAGAGAGATGGAGGGAGGAAGAGAGAGAGAGAGAGATGGATGCAGGAACAGAGAGAGAGAGAGAGATGGACGGGGGAAGAGAGAGAGATGGACGGGGGAAGAGAGAGAGATGGAGGCAGGAACAGACAGATAGAGAGAGAGATAGAGGCAGGAACAGAGGGTTAGAGAGAGATGGAGGCAGGAACAGAGAGAGAAAGAGAGAGAGGCAGGAACAGAGAGAGAGAGAGATGGAGGCAGGAAACGAGAAGGAGGGAGATGGATGCATGAACAGAGAGTGAGATGGAGGGAGGAACAGAGAGATGCAGGGAGGAAGAGAGAGAAATAATGAACAAGGGTGTGGAGTTTGTAAAGGTCAGCTTTGGCTGGAGGAGATGTGACACACAGACACAGGTACATAATGTACACTACAGAGACTGCATTGAGTGTTCGTGTGGGGACCTGAGGGGCGAAGAGGACAGGGACAGGGCTAGGAGGGAGTGTTCGTGTGGGGACCTGAGGGGCGAAGAGGACAGGGGCAGGGCTAGAGGAGAGTGTTCGTGTGGGGACCTAAGGGGCGAAGAGGACAGGGGCAGTGTGTGTGTGTGTGTGTGTGTGTGTGTGTGTGTGTGTGTGTGTGTGTGTGTGTGTGTGTGTGTGTGTGTGTGTGTGTGTGTGTGTGTGTGTGTGTGTGTGTGTGTGTGTGTGTGTGTGTGTGTGTGTGTGTGTGGCGCCAAAGCTGTATTAAACTCAGTAGTATAATTAAACAATAAAAGATGAGAACCCCTGTATTAAACTCAGTAGTATAATTAAACAATAAAACATGAGAACCCCTTTATTAAACTCAGTAGTATAATTAAACAATAAAACATGAGAATCCCTATATTAAACTCAGTAGTATAATTAAACAACAAAACATGAGTACCCCTGTATTAAACTCAGTAGTATAATTAAACAATAAAACATGAGAACCCCTGTATTAAACTCAGTAGTATAATTACACAATAAAACATGAGAATCCCTTTATTAAACTCAGTAGTATAATTAAACAACAAAACATGAGTACCCCTGTATTAAACTCAGTAGTATAATTAAACAATAAAACATGAGAACCCCTGTATTAAACTCAGTAGTATAATTACACAATAAAACATGAGAATCCCTGGATTAAACTCAGTAGTATAATTAAACAATAAAACATGAGAATCCCTATATTAAACTCAGTAGTATAATTAAACAACAAAACATGAGTACCCCTGTATTAAACTCAGTAGTATAATTAAACAATAAAACATGAGAACCCCTGTATTAAACTCAGTAGTATAATTAAACAATAAAACATGAGAATCCCTATATTAAACTCAGTAGTATAATTACACAATAAAACATGAGAATCCCTGGATTAAACTCAGTAGTATAATTAAACAATAAAACATGAGAACCCCTGTACTAAACACAGTAGTATAATTAAACAATAAAACACGAGATTGTGAATCACACATGGCTAACGGGGAATACCTAGTCAGTTGCACAACTGAATACATTCAACCGAAATGTGGCTTTCGTATTTAACCATGAATCAGAGAGGTGCGGCGCAGTGCCATATACAATACCCAGTTGTATTATCAGACTGATATCTCCCTCTGGTAAAACAGTATCTAACCCAGACTGATATCTCCCTCTGTTAAAACAGTATCTAACCCAGACTGATATCTCCCTCTGTTAAAACAGTATCTAACCCAGACTGATATCTCCCTCTGTTAAAACAGTATCTAACCCAGACTGATATCTCCATCTGTTAAAACAGTATCTAACCCAGACTGATATCTCCCTCTGTTAAAACAGTATCTAACCCAGACTGATATCTCCCTCTGTTAAAACAGTATCTAACCCAGACTGATATCTCCCTCTGTTAAAACAGTATCTAACCCAGACTGATATCTCCCTCTGTTAAAACAGTATCTAACCCAGACTGATATCTCCCTCTGTTAAAACAGTATCTAACCCAGACTGATATCTCCCTCTATTAAAACAGTATCTAACCCAGACTGATATCTCCCTCTGTTAAAACAGTATCTAACCCAGACTGATATCTCCCTCTGTTAAAACAGTATCTAACCCAGACTGATATCTCCCTCTGTTAAAACAGTATCTAACCCAGACTGATATCTCCCTCTGTTTAAACAGTATCTAAGCCAGACTGATATCTCCCTCTGTTTAAACAGTATCTAACCCAGACTGATATCTCCCTCTGTTAAAACAGTATCTAACCCAGACTGATATCTCCCTCTGTTAGAACAGTATCTAACCCAGACTGATATCTCCCTCTGTTTAAACAGTATCTAACCCAGACTGATATCTCCCTCTGTTAAAACAGTATCTAACCCAGACTGATATCTCCCTCTGTTAAAACAGTATCTAACCCAGACTGATATCTCCCTCTGTTAAAACAGTATCTAACCCAGACTGATATCTCCCTCTTAACAGTATCTAACCCAGACTGATATCCCCCTCTGTTAGAACAGTATCTAACCTTGACTGATATCTCCCTCTGTTAAAACAGTATCTAACCCAGACTGATATCTCCCTCTGTTAAAACAGTATCTAACCCAGACTGATATCTCCCTCTGTTAAAACAGTATCTAACCCAGACTGATTTCTCTGTTTAAACAGTATCTAACCCAGACTGATTTCTCCCTCTGTTAAAACAGTATCTAACCCAGACTGATTTCTCTGTTTAAACAGTATCTAACCCAGACTGATATCTCCCTCTGTTAAAACAGTATCTAACCCAGACTGATATCTCCCTCTGTTAAAACAGTATCTAACCCAGACTGATATCTCCCTCTGTTAAAACAGTATCTAACCCAGACTGATTTCTCTGTTTAAACAGTATCTAACCCAGACTGATTTCTCCCTCTGTTAAAACAGTATCTAACCCAGACTGATTTCTCTGTTTAAACAGTATCTAACCCAGACTGATATCTCCCTCTGTTAAAACAGTATCTAACCCAGACTGATATCTCCCTCTGTTAAAACAGTATCTAACCCAGACTGATATCTCCCTCTGTTAAAACAGTATCTAACCCAGACTGATATCTCCCTCTGGTAAAACAGTATCTAACCCAGACTGATTTCTCCTTCTGTTAAAACAATATCTAACCCAGGCTGATATCTCCCTCTGTTAAAACAGTATCTAACCCAGACTGATATCTCCCTCTGTTAAAACAGTATCTAACCCAGACTGATATCTCCCTCTGTTAGAACAGTATCTAACCCAGACTGATATCCCCCTCTGTTAAAACAGTATCTAACCCAGACTGATATCTCCCTCTATTAAAACAGTATCTAACCCAGACTGATATCTCCCTCTGTTAAAACAGTATCTAACCCAGACTGATATCTCCCTCTGTTAAAACAGTATCTAACCCAGACTGATATCTCCCTCTGTTAGAACAGTATCTAACCCAGACTGATATCTCCCTCTGTTAAAACAGTATCTAACCCAGACTGATATCTCCCTCTGTTAAAACAGTATCTAACCCAGACTGATATCTCCCTCTGTTAAAACAGTATCTAACCCAGACTGATATCTCCCTCTGTTAAAACAGTATCTAACCCAGACTGATATCTCCCTCTGTTTAAACAGTATCTAACCCAGACTGATATCTCCCTCTGTTTAAACAGTATCTAACCCAGACTGATATCTCCCTCTGTTTAAACAGTATCTAACCCAGACTGATATCTCCCTCTGTTAAAACAGTATCTAACCCAGACTGATATCTCCCTCTGTTTAAACAGTGTCTAACCCAGACTGATATCTCCCTCTGGTAAAACAGTATCTAACCCAGACTGATATCTCCCTCTGTTAAAACAGTGTCTAACCCAGACTGATATCTCCCTCTGTTTAAACAGTATCTAACCCAGACTGATATCTCCCTCTGTTTAAACAGTGTCTAACCCAGACTGATATCTCCCTCTTAAAAGTATCTAACCTAGACTGATATCTCCCTCTGTTTAAACAGTATCTAACCCAGACTGATATCTCCCTCTGTTAAAACAGTATCTAACCCAGACTGATATCTCCCTCTGTTAAAACAGTATCTAACCCAGACTGATTTCTCCTTCTGTTAAAACAATATCTAACCCAGGCTGATATCTCCCTCTGTTAAAACAGTATCTAACCCAGACTGATATCTCCCTCTGTTTAAACAGTGTCTAACCCAGACTGATATCTCCCTCTGGTAAAACAGTATCTAACCCAGACTGATATCTCCCTCTGTTAAAACAGTGTCTAACCCAGACTGATATCTCCCTCTGTTTAAACAGTATCTAACCCAGACTGATATCTCCCTCTGTTAAAACAGTATCTAACCCAGACTGATATATCCCTCTGTTTAAACAGTATCTAACCCAGACTGATATCTCCCTCTGTTAAAACAGTATCTAGCCCAGACTGATATCTCCCTCTGTTAGAACAGTATCTAACCCAGACTGATATCTCCCTCTGTTAAAACAGTATCTAACCCAGACTGATATCTCCCTCTTAACAGTATCTAACCCAGACTGATATCTCCCTCTGTTAAAACAGTATCTAACCCAGACTGATATCTCCCTCTGTTTAAACAGTATCTAACCCAGACTGATATCTCCCTCTGTTAAAACAGTATCTAACCCAGACTGATATCTCCCTCTGTTAAAACAGTATCTAACCCAGACTGATATCTCCCTCTGTTAAAACTGTATCTAACCCAGACTGATTTCTCCCTCTGTTGAAACAGTATCTAACCCAGACTGATATCTCCCTCTGTTAAAACAGTATCTAACCCAGACTGATATCTCCCTCTGTTAAAACAGTATCTAACCCAGACTGATTTCTCTGGTAAACAAGGTTAGTTGTGTGACTAATGGATTGTGAATAACAGGGGTGTTCCCCGTTTCTCTGAAATATTCTCTCTAATAAACAAATTACCTCTGTGACGTGTGAGGGAAAGGTGTGTGTGTGTGTGTGTGTGTGTGTGTGTGTGTGTGTGTGTGTGTGTGTGTGTGTGTGTGTGTGTGTGTGTGTGTGTCATCTCTTAATTTATCCCTCTCATTATGGAATGTTGACATACATTTAAGTTGTATAAGAGTCACGCTTATGTAAAGAGTTCACACACACACACACACACACACACACACACACACACACACACACACACCTGTGTAATCTTCTCTGAATGCCGGTTCCTCCCCTACGGGTCGACGCCCTACTTTGCATATTGGCAGAAATGTGTGCTGTCATGTCAGGGAGTGTGTGTGTGTGTGTGTGTGTGTGTGTGTGTGTGTGTGTGTGTGTGTGTGTGTGTGTGTGTGTGTGTGTGTGTGTGTGTGTGCGCGCAGTGCTCTAACCTAAAGTTATATAAACTTTCTGGGTGTGTTTCACAAGCGAGACAAAGAGACACTTTGAGCTACCGTGTGGCACAGCGGTCTAATGCTCTGCATCTCAGTGCTAGAGGCGTTACTACAGACATCCTGGTTCGATTCCAGGCTGTATCACAGCGGTCTAAGGCTCTGCATCTCAGTGCTAGAGGCGTCACTACAGACCCTGGTTCAAATACAGGCTGTATCACAGCGGTCTGAGGCTCTGCATCTCAGTGCTAGAGGTGTCACTACAGACCCTGGTTCCATTCCAGGCTGTATCACAGCGGTCTAAGGCTGTGCATCTCGGGTGCTAGAGGCGTCACTACAGACCCTGGTTCGATTCCAGGCTGTATCACAGCATCTCATTGCTAGAGGCGTCACTACAGACCCTGGTTCCATTCCAGGCTGTACACAGTGGTCTAAGGCACTGCATCTCAGTGCTAGAGGCGTCACAACAAACACCCTGGTTCGATTCCAGGCTGTATCACAGCGGTCTAAGGCTCTGCATCTCAGTGCTAGAGGCGTTACTACAGACCCTGGTTCCATTCCAGGCTGTATCACAGCAGTCTGAGGCTCTGCATCTCAGGGCTAGAGGCGTCACTACAGACCCTGGTTCGAATCCAAGGCTGTATCACAGAGTTCTAAGGCTCTGCATCTCAGTGCTAGAGGCGTCACAACAAACACCCTGGTTCGATTCCAGGCTGTATCACAACGGTCTAAGGCTGTGCATCTCAGTGCTTGAGGCGTCACTACACACCCTGGTTCGATTCCAGGCTGTATCACAGCGGTCTAAGGCACTGCATCTCAGGTGCTTGAGGCGTCACTACAGACCCTGGTTCAAATACAGGCTGTATCACAGCGGTCTGAGGCTCTGCATTGCTAGAGGTGTCACTACACACCCTGGTTCCATTCCAGGCTGTATCACAACTGGGGCGTGATTGGGAGTCCCGTAGGGCGGCGCACAATTGACCCGGCGTCGTCCGGGTTTGGCCGGGGGGGGGGGCCGTCGGGGTTTGGCTTGCCTCGTTAAATAGATAAAATGTAAGATACTGTTAACAGTATTGGACCGGTATCATTACAGCTGTTAACAGTATTGGACCGGTATCACTACAGCTGTTAACAGTATTGGACCGGTATCACCACAGCTGTTAACAGTATTGGACCGGTATCACCACAGCTGTTAACAGTATTGGACCGGTATCACCACAGCTGTTAACAGTATTGGACCGGTATCATTACAGCTGTTAACAGTATTGGACCGGTATCACTACAGCTGTTAACAGTATTGGACCGGTATCACTACAGCTGTTAACAGTATTGGACCGGTATCACTACAGCTGTTAACAGTATTGGACCGGTATCACCACAGCTGTTAACAGTATTGGACCGGTATCATTACAGCTGTTAACAGTATTGGACCGGTATCACTACAGCTGTTAACAGTATTGGACCGGTATCACTACAGCTGTTAACAGTATTGGACCGGTATCACTAAAGCTGTTAACAGTATTGGACCGGTATCAGCACGGCTGTTATGATCCTGAGGTCACACATTGTTAGCAAGTCATCTCCACACATCACACACACACACCCCGCATACACACACACCTCGCACTCAGTTGTGTGTGCGTTTGGGCGGTGGTTCTCTGCGTTTGTCTCTAGCAGTCTGTTGGGAGTGGGCTTCCTCTCCAGAGTTCACAAATAACCTGCCGACGCCTCTGTCTGTCTGTTGTTTAATGGAGAATCTGTCTGTCTGTCTATCTGTCTGTCTGTCTGTCTGTTGTTTAACAGAGAATCTGTCCTGTCTGTCTGTCTATCTATTGTTTAACAGAGGATCTGTCCTGTCTGTCTATTGTTAAACAGAGAATCTGTCCTGTCTGTCTGTTTAACAGAGAATCTGTCCTGTCGGTCTGTTCAACAGAGAATCTGTCCTGTCCTGTCTGTCTTGTCTTGTCTGTCTGTCTGTCAACAAAACCGGGTCGCAGCTCTGTCGCACGCTATGTACATAGTCAATGGTAGGCTTCGAGGAGACTCCTATGGTAGGTACACCTATAGCTCATCTCTTGGCAGTAGTACTGTAGACTACTTTATCACTGACCTCAACCCAGAGTCCTATGGTAGGTTCACCTATAGCTCATCTCTAGGCAGTAGTACTGTAGACTACTTTATCACTGACCTCAACCCAGAGTCTCTCAGAGCGTTCAGTCAGCCCACTGACTCCCCTATCAGACCACACTCAGTCCACTGACTCCCCTATCAGACCACAGTCAGTCCACTGACTCCCCTATCAGCCCACTGACTCCCCTATCAGCCCACTGACTCCCCTATCAGACCACAGTCAGCCCACTGACTCCCCTATCAGCCCACTACTCCCCTATCAGACCAGTCAGCCCACTGACACCCCTATCAGCCCACTGACTCCCCTATCAGCCCACTGACTCCCCTATCAGCCCACTGACTCCCCTATCAGCCCACTGACACCCCTATCAGACCACAGTCAGTCCACGGACACCCCTATCAGACCACAGTCAGTCCACTGACACCCCTATCAGACCACAGTCAGTCCACGGACACCCCTATCAGACCACAGTCAGTCCACGGACACCCCTATCAGACCACAGTCAGTCCACTGACTCCCCTATCAGCCCACTGACTCCCCTATCAGTCCACTGACTCCCCTATCAGACCACAGTCAGCCCACTGACTCCCCTATCAGACCACAGTCAGCCCACTGACTCCCCTATCAGACCACAGTCAGTCCACTGACTCCCCTATCAGACCAGTCAGCCCACTGACACCCCTATCAGACCAGTCAGCCCACTGACTCCCCTATCAGACCACAGTCAGTCCACTGACTCCCCTATCAGACCAGTCAGCCCACTGACACCCCTATCAGTCCACTGACTCCCCTATCAGACCAGTCAGCCCACTGACTCCCCTATCAGTCCACTGACACCCCTATCAGACCACAGTCAGTCCACTGACTCCCCTATCAGACCAGTCAGCCCACTGACTCCCCTATCAGTCCACTGACTCCCCTATCAGACCAGTCAGCCCACTGACTCCCCTATCAGACCACTGACACCCCTATCAGACCACAGCAAAATCACAGTCTACTTGAACAGAGCAATACTCAACCGGCATAATATTAAGAGATGCTATAGCAGGAAGGAAGGCAGTGTAGAAACATACCATACTATTGGACAACAAAAAAATCCAATCCCTCCAAGACAACTTCCTGGACGAAAATGTTTCCCTGCAATAGTGACGGTGTAAACAGGAAGCAGGAAGCCCGAACGGTGTATTTAAACGATCAGCTAAAATATCAAATTAAAAAACACTCTAACAGAAAACGGAAGAAAACTAACAACAATAAGAAATGTTTTGATGAAGAATGCTAAAGAATGGAGAAACCTTTTCTAACCAAAAACATAGAGACCCAGAAAGCCCCTAAAGGTCGACTCCTTCACTGTGGTGAATCACTAAAACAATACAGAAATACACTTCGGGAAAAGAAGGAACAGCACGTCAGAAATCAGCTCAATGTAACTGAAGAATCCATAGACTCTAACCATTTCTGGGAATATTGGAAAACACTAAACAAACAACAACACGAAGAATTATCTATCCAAAATGGAGATGTATGGGTAAACCCCTTCTCTCTTTGTAATTTATTATTTATTTTAACCTTTATTTAATCTTTATTTAACTAGGCAAGTCAGTTAAGAACAAATTGTTATTTACAATGACGGTCTACCCCGGGCTAACCCTTAACCCGGACGACGATGGGCCAATCGTGCGCCGCCCTGCGGGACGCGGCCGGGTTGTGATACAAGCCTGGAATCGAACCAGGGTCTGTAGTGACGCCTCTAGCACTGAGATTGAGTGCCTTAGACCGCTGTGATGCAAGCCTGGAATCGAACCAGGGACTGTAGTGACGCCTCTAGCACTGAGATGAAGTGCCTTAGACCACAGAACAAATAGCTAAAACAGATACATGACCGTTTACAAATCTTAGAATCAGTTGTTAAACACTACCTGAACCCACTGGATTCTCCTAATACATTAAGGACTACCTGAACCCACTGGATTCTCCTATTACATTAAACACTACCAGAACCCACTGGATTCTCTTATTACATTAAACACTACCTGAACCCCCTGGATTCTCTTATTACATTAAACACTACCTGAACCCCCTGGATTCTCCTATTACATTAAACACTACCTGAACCCACTGGATTCTCCTATTACATTAAAGACTACCTGAACCCACTGGATTCTCCCCAATTATATTAAACACTACCTGAACCCACTGGATTCTCCTATTACATTGGATAAACTACAGGACAAAATACAAACCCTCCAACCCAAAAAGGCCTGTGGTGTTGATGATAAATTATAAAATATACAGACCATAAATTCCAATTGGCTATACTTAAACTCTTTAACATCGTCCTCGGCTCTGGCATCTTCCCCAATATTTTGAAACCAAGGATTGATCACCCCAATCCACAAAAGTGGAGACAAATTTGACCCGAAACGATTACAGTGGGAATCTGCGTCAACAGTAACCTAGGAAAAAATCCTCTACATTATCATTAACAGAAGACAAACAAACGTCCTGAACACAAATGCCAAATTGGGT
>NW_026600416.1:235000-237500 GCF_029448725.1 Salvelinus fontinalis | reverse complement strand
TGGATCTACAGGTCTATGTTGGTGGATCTACAGGTCTATGTTGGTGGATTTACAGGTCTATGTTGATGGATCTACAGGTCTATGTTGGTGGAGCTACAGGTCTATGTTGGTGGAGCTACAGATCTATGTAGGTGGATTTACAGGTTCTTATCTTTTGCAGCTAATTGGTGTTTTGACCAATCAATAATTGGGCGAAATATCAGAATCGGGCTTCCTGTGTAAACGCAGCCTCTGTGTTGATTTGGAGCATCCCGTAGCCTACGGTGTCTCTTCTATAGTCTACTGGTATGTTACTCTATAGTTTTACCCTCTATCTCTGTTTTACATTGGCAGCTAGCCTAGTGGTTAGAGGAGGCAGGTAGCCTAGTGGTTAGAGGAGGCAGGTAGCCTAGTGGTTAGAGGAGGCAGGTAGCCTAGTGGTTAGAGGAGGCAGGTAGCCTAGTGGTTAGAGGAGGCAGGTAGCCTAGTGGTTAGAGGAGAGGCAGGTAGCCTAGTGGTTAGAGGAGAGGCAGGTAGCCTAGTGGTTAGAGGAGAGGCAGGTAGCCTAGTGGTTAGAGGAGAGGCAGGTAGCCTAGTGGCTAGAGGAGAGGCAGGTAGCCTAGTGGTTAGAGGAGAGGCAGGTAGCCTAGCGGTTAGAGGAGATGCAGGTAGCCTTGCGGTTAGAGGAGGCAGGTAGCCTAGCGGTTAGAGGAGGCAGGTAGCCTAGCGGTTAGAAGAGGAGGCAGGTAGCCTAGCGGTTAGAGGAGGGGGGCGGCTAGCCTAGCGGTTAGAGGAGGGGGGCGGCTAGCCTAGCGGTTAGAGGAGGGGGGCGGCTAGCCTAGCGGTTAGAGGAGGGGGGCGGCTAGCCTAGCGGTTAGAGGAGGGGGGCGGCTAGCCTAGCGGTTAGAAGAGGGGGGCGGCTAGCCTAGCGGTTAGAGGAGGGGGGCGGCTAGCCTAGCGGTTAGAGGAGGGGGGCGGCTAGCCTAGCGGTTAGGGGAGGGGGGCGGCTAGCCTAGCGGTTAGGGGAGGGGGGCGGCTAGCCTAGCGGTTAGAGGAGGCGGCTAGCCTGGCGGTTAGAGGAGGGGGGCAGGTATCCTAGCGGTTAGAGGAGGGGGGCAGGTATCCTAGCGGTTAGAGGAGGGGGGCAGGTAGCCTAGCGGTTAGAGGAGGGGGGCAGGTAGCCTAGCGGTTAGAGGAGGGGGGCAGGTAGCCTAGCGGTTAGAGGAGGGGGGCAGGTAGCCTAGCGGTTAGAGGAGGGGGGCAGGTAGCCTAGCGGTTAGAGGAGGGGGCAGGTAGCCTAGCGGTTAGAGGAGGGGGCAGGTAGCCTAGCGGTTAGAGGAGGGGGCAGGTAGCCTAGCGGTTAGAGGAGGGAGGCAGGTAGCCTAGCGGTTAGAGGAGGGGGGCAGGTAGCCTAGCGGTTAGAGGAGGGGCAGGTAGCCTAGCGGTTAGAGGAGGGGGGCAGGTAGCCTAGCGGTTAGAGGAGGGGGGCAGGTAGCCTAGCGGTTAGAGGAGGGGGGCAGGTAGCCTAGCGGTTAGAGGAGGAGGGCAGGTAGCCTAGCGGTTAGAGGAGGGGGGCAGGTAGCCTAGCGGTTAGAGGAGGGGGGCAGGTAGCCTAGCGGTTAGAGGAGGGGGGCAGGTAGCCTAGCGGTTAGAGGAGGGGGCAGGTAGCCTAGCGGTTAGAGGAGGGGGGCAGGTAGCCTAGCGGCGGTTAGAGGAGGGAGGCAGGTAGCCTAGCGGTTAGAGGAGGGAGGCAGGTAGCCTAGCGGTTAGAGGAGGGGGGCAGGTAGCCTAGCGGTTAGAGGAGGGGGGCAGGTAGCCTAGCGGTTAGAGGAGGGGGTAGGTAGCCTAGCGGTTAGAGGAGGGAGGCAGCTAGCCTAGCGGTTAGAGGAGGCAGGCAGGTAGCCTAGCGGTTAGAGGAGGCAGGTAGCCTAGCGGTTAGAGGAGGGGGGCAGGTAGCCTAGCGGTTAGAGGAGGGAGGCAGGTAGCCTAGCGGTTAGAGGAGGGGGGCAGGTAGCCTAGCGGTTAGAGGAGGGGGGCAGGTAGCCTAGCGGTTAGAGGAGGCAGGTAGCCTAGCGGTTAGAGGAGGGGGGCAGGTAGCCTAGCGGTTAGAGGAGGCAGGCAGGTAGCCTAGCGGTTAGAGGAGGCAGGCAGGTAGCCTAGCGGTTAGAGGAGGGAGGCAGGTAGCCTAGTGGTTAGAGGAGGCAGGTAGCCTAGTGGTTAGAGGAGGCAGGTAGCCTAGTGGTTAGAGGAGGCAGGTAGCCTAGCGGTTAGAGGAGGGGGGCAGGTAGCCTAGTGGTTAGAGGAGGGAGGCAGGTAGCCTAGTGGTTAGAGGAGAGGCAGGTAGCCTAGTGGTTAGAGGAGAGGCAGGTAGCCTAGTGGTTAGAGGAGGCAGGTAGCCTAGTGGTTAGAGGAGGCAGGTAGCCTAGTGGTTAGAGGAGGCAGGTAGCCTAGTGGTTAGAGGAGGCAGCTAGCCTAGTGGTTAGAGGAGGCAGGTAGCCTAGTGGTTAGAGGAGGCAGGTAG
>NW_026600416.1:207500-217500 GCF_029448725.1 Salvelinus fontinalis | reverse complement strand
CTGTTAATCGTTATGTCCTGTCTCTCTCTCTCTACAGGTCTGTCTGTTAATCGGTCTGTCCTGTCTCTCTCTCTAGAGGTCTGTCTGTTAATCGTTCTGTCCTGTCTCTCTCTCTAGAGGTCTGTCTGTTAATCATTCTGTCCTGTCTCTCTCTCTCTACAGGTCTGTCTGTTAATCGTTCTGTCCTGTCTCTCTCTCTACAGGTCTGTCTGTTAATCGTTCTGTCCTGTCTCTCTCTCTACAGGTCTGTCTGTTAATCGTTCTGTCCTGTCTCTCTCTCTCTCTACAGGTCTGTCTGTTAATCGTTCTGTCCTGTCTCTCTCTACAGGTCTGTCTGTTAATCGTTCTGTCCTGTCTCTCTCTCTACAGGTCTGTCTGTTAATCATTCTGTCCTGTCTCTCTCTCTCTACAGGTCTGTCTGTTAATCGTTCTGTCCTGTCTCTCTCTCTACAGGTCTGTCTGTTAATCGTTCTGTCCTGTCTCTCTCTCTACAGGTCTGTCTGTTAATCGTTCTGTCCTGTCTCTCTCTCTCTCTACAGGTCTGTCTGTTAATCGTTCTGTCCTGTCTCTCTCTACAGGTCTGTCTGTTAATCGTTCTGTCCTGTCTCTCTCTCTACAGGTCTGTCTGTTAATCATTCTGTCCTGTCTCTCTCTCTAGAGGTCTGTCTGTTAATCGTTCTGTCCTGTCTCTCTCTCTCTACAGGTCTGTCTGCAGTCATGATGGTGTATGACTACCCCCTGAAGACAGACATGGAGACGGTGAGACTGGAGGTGTGTGTGGGTGTGATGGTGTGTGTGTTGGTGTGTTGGTGGGGGTGGGTGTGTGGGTGTGATGTGTGTGTGATGGTATGTGGGTATGATGGCGTGAGTGTGTGCGTGTGTGTGTGTGTGTGAGGGGGTGTGATGGTGTATGACGGTGTGTTGGTCTGATGGTATGATGCTGTGTGGGTGTGATGGTATGTGGGTGTGATGGTATGTGGGTGTGATGGTATGTGGGTGTGATGGTGTGATGGTATGTTGGTGTGATGGTATGTGGGTGTGATGGTATGTGGGTGTGATGGTGTGATGGTATGTTGGTCTGATGGTATGTGGGTGTGATGCTGTGTGGGTGTGATGCTGTGTGGGTGTGATGGTGTGATGGTGTGATGGTATGATGGTGTGATGGTGTGATGGTATGTGGGTGTGATGGTATGTGGGTGTGATGGTATGATGGTGTGATGGTATGATGGTGTGATGGTATGTGGGTGTGATGGTATGTGGGTGTGATGGTATGTGGGTGTGATGCTGTGTGGGTGTGATGGTGTGATGGTGTGATGGTATGTGGGTGTGATGGTATGTGGGTGTGATGGTATGATGGTGTGATGGTATGATGGTGTGATGGTATGTGGGTGTGATGGTATGTGGGTGTGATGGTATGTGGGTGTGATGGTATGTGGGTGTGATGGTATGATGGTGTGATGGTATGATGGTGTGATGGTATGTGGGTGTGATGGTATGTGGGTGTGATGGTGTGATGGTATGTGGGTGTGATGGTATGTGGGTGTGATGGTGTGATGGTATGATGCTATGTGGGTGTGATGGTATGATGCTGTGTGGGTGTGATGGTGTGATGGTGTGATGCTCTGTGGGTGTGATGGTGTGATGGTATGATGCTGTGTGGGTGTGATGGTGTGATGGTATGTGGGTGTGATGGTATGATGCTGTGTGGGTGTGATGGTATGATGCTGTGTGGGTGTGATGGTATGATGCTGTGTGGGTGTGATGGTGTGATGGTGTGATGGTGTGATGGTATGATGCTGTGTGGGTGTGATGGTATGATGCTGTGTGGGTGTGATGGTATGTGGGTGTGATGGTGTGATGGTATGATGCTGTGTGGGTGTGATGGTATGTTGGTCTGATGGTATGATGCTGTGTGGGTGTGATGGTGTGATGGTGTGTGGGTGCGATGTTATGTGATGGTGTGATGGTGTGTGGGTATGATGGTGTGATGGTGGGTGGGATGGTGTGATGGTATGATGTGTGATGGTGGGATGGTGGGATGTGTGGGTGGGTGGGATGGTGTGATGGTATGATGTGTGATGGTGGGATGGTGGGATGGTGGGATGTGTGGGTGGGATGGTGTGATGGTGATGGTATGATGTGTGATGGTGTGATGGTGGGATGGTGGGATGTGTGGGTGGGATGGTGTGATGTGATGGTGATGGTGTGTGGGTGTGAGGGTGTGATGGTGTGATGGTTGGATGGTGAGTGTGATGGTGTGATGGTATGTGGGAATGTTGGTGTGATGGTGTGTGGGTGTGATGGTGTGATGGTTGGATGGTGTGATGGTTGGATGGTGTGATGGTTGGATGGTGTGATGGTGGGATGGTGTGTGTGTTGGTGTGATGGTGTGTTGGTGTGTTGGTGAGATGGTGGGATGGTGTGATGGTGAGTGTGTTGGTGTGTTGGTGTGATGGTGAGATGGTGGGATGGTGTGATGGTGGGTGTGTTGGTGTGATGGTGAGATGGTGGGATGGTGTGATTGTTGGTGTGATGGTGTGATGGTGTGATGGTGAGTGTGTTGGTGTGATGGTGTGATGGTGTGATGGTTGGATGGTGAGTGGGATGGTGGGATGGTGTGATGGTGAGTGTGTGGGTGTGATGGTGTGATGGTGAGTGTGTTGGTGGGATGGTGTGATGGTGAGTGTGTTGGTGTGATGGTGTGATGGTGAGTGTGTTGGTGTGATGGTGTGATGGTGTGATGGTTGGATGGTGTGATGGTGAGTGGGATGGTGGGATGGTGTGATGGTGAGTGGGATGGTGGGATGGTGTGATGGTGAGTGGGATGGTGTGATGGTGTGATGGTGAGTGTGTGGGTGTGATGGTGTGATGGTGAGTGTGTTGGTGGGATGGTGTGATGGTGAGTGTGTTGGTGTGATGGTGTGATGGTGAGTGTGTTGGTGTGATGGTGTGATGGTGGGTGGGATGGTGTGATGGTGAGTGGGATGGTGGGATGGTGTGATGGTGAGTGTGTGGGTGTGATGGTGAGTGTGTTGGTGGGATGGTGTGATGGTGAGTGGGATGGTGTGATGGTGTGATGGTGAGTGTGTGGGTGTGATGGTGAGTGTGTTGGTGGGATGGTGTGATGGTGAGTGTGTTGGTGTGATGGTGTGATGGTGTGATGGTGAGTGTGTGGGTGTGATGGTGAGTGTGTTGGTGGGATGGTGTGATGGTGAGTGGGATGGTGTGATGGTGTGATGGTGAGTGTGTGGGTGTGATGGTGAGTGTGTTGGTGGGATGGTGTGATGGTGAGTGGGATGGTGTGATGGTGTGATGGTGAGTGTGTGGGTGTGATGGTGAGTGTGTTGGTGGGATGGTGTGATGGTGAGTGTGTTGGTGTGATGGTGTGATGGTGTGATGGTGAGTGTGTGGGTGTGATGGTGAGTGTGTTGGTGGGATGGTGTGATGGTGAGTGGGATGGTGTGATGGTGAGTGTGTTGGTGGGATGGTGTGATGGTGAGTGGGATGGTGTGATGGTGTGATGGTGAGTGTGTGGGTGTGATGGTGAGTGTGTTGGTGGGATGGTGTGATGGTGAGTGTGTTGGTGTGAGGGTGTGTGTTTCCATCCAACCTTTTAACAGCACATGTTAACTACTCTCTAGACATACAGTAGATCACACACCACACACACACACACACACACACACACACACACACACACACACACACACACACACACACACACACACACACACAGTACAAGCTTGTATTGTTGTTTGTTGTTTTGTTTGAAAGAATGAAAATTAAATACAACCTCCCTCCCTCCCTCCTCTCCTCCGTCTCCCTCTCTCCCTCCCTCCCCTCCCTCCCTCCCTCCCTCCCTCCCTCCTCTCCTCCGTCTCCCTCTCTCCCTCCCTCCCTCCCTCCCTCCCTCCTCTCCTCCGTCTCCCTCTCTCCCTCCCCCCCTCCCTCCCTCCCTCCCTCCCTCCCTCTCTCCCTCCCTCCCTCCTCTCCTCCGTCTCCCTCTCTCCCTCCCCTCCCTCCCTCCCTCCTCTCCTCCGTCTCCCTCTCTCCCTCCCCCCCTCCCTCCCTCCCTCCCTCCCTCCCTCCCTCCTCTCCTCCGTCTTCCTCTCCCTCCCTCCCTCCCTCCTCTCCTCCGTCTTCCTCTCCCTCCCTCCCTCCCTCCCTCCCTCCTCTCCTCCGTCTCCCTCCCTCCCTCTCTCTCTCCCTCCCTCCTCTCCTCCGTCTCCCTCTCTCCCTCCCCCCCCTCCCTCCCTCCCTCCCTCCCTCCCTCCTCTCCTCCGTCTTCCTCTCCCTCCCTCCCTCCCTCCTCTCCTCCGTCTCCCTCTCTCCCTCCCTCCCTCCCTCCCTCCTCTCCTCGGTCTCCCTCCCTCCCTCCCTCCCTCCCTCCCTCCCTCCCTCCTCTCCTCCGTCTCCCTCTCTCCCTCCCCTCCCTCCCTCCCTCCCTCCCTCCCTCCTCTCCTCCGTCTCCCTCTCTCCCTCCCCTCCCTCCCTCCCTCCTCTCCTCCGTCTCCCTCTCTCCCTCCCCCCCCTCCCTCCCTCCCTCCTCTCCTCCCTCCCTCCCTCCCTCCTCTCCTCCGTCTCCCTCTCTCCCTCCCCTCCCTCCCTCCCTCCCTCCCTCCCTCCTCTCCTCCGTCTCCCTCTCTCCCTCCCCTCCCTCCCTCCCTCCCTCCCTCCCTCCCTCCTCCTCCTCCGTCTCCCTCTCTCCCTCCCCTCCCTCCCTCCCTCCTCTCCTCCGTCTCCCTCTCTCCCTCCCCCCCTCCCTCCCTCCCTCCCTCCCTCCCTCCCTCTCTCCTCCGTCTCCCTCTCTCCCTCCCTCCCTCTCTCCTCCCTCCCTCCCTCCCTCCCTCTCTCCTCCGTCTCCCTCTCTCCCTCCCTCCCTCTCTCCTCCGTCTCCCTCCCTCCTCCCCTCTCTCCTTCCTTCATCAGTCTCTCTATCAGTCGTATCCCTCAGTAGTCAACAGCGTTATCTTCACCCCTCACCCCTACCACCCCACACAATATGCACACACACACACCTTTACCCCCTCACACACACTCACACAGACCCAGTCCGCCAACCCCACCTCACACACACACACCTTCACCCCCTCACACACACTCACACAGACCCAGTCCGCCAACCCCACCTCACACACACAACTCGAACCAGTCGACTTGTCGGTCAGCAAACGACCCTCTTCCTCCTCCTCCTCCTCCTCCTCCCCTTCTTCTTCCTGTTCCTCCACTTCCTCCCCCTTCAGTCGTTCCTCCCCCCAGCCCTCCCCCTCCCTCCATTACCCCGTGTTGTTAGGCTCCGGCCCCGGGGTCGTCCAGGGTTCAGGGGTCATGCTGTCTCAGGTCATGCTGCAACCCTTGTCCGTCCTCTACCCCTCCCCGCTACACCTGCCTCAGCCAATCGTGGTCAACCGCACCGTCGCTGGCGACGACCGCGACCACCATCATCATCATCATCATCACCATCACAGGCCGGCAGGAAGCTCACAACATCAGACAGGTGAGATTCTGTTTAGATATTTCTCTGTTATCTCTGAATCTACCTGTCTTTACCTGGGTAATACCTTGTGTGTGTGTGTGTGTGTGTGTGTGTGTGTGTGTGTGTGTGTGTGTGTGTGTGTGTGTGTGTGTATTAACTGGTGTTTGTGACCACCATCATCATCATCATCATCACCATCACAGGCCGGCAGGAAGCTCACAACATCAGACAGGTGAGATTCTGTTTAGATATTTCTCTGTTATCTCTGAATCTACCTGTCTTTACCTGGGTAATACCTTGTGTGTGTGTGTGTGTGTGTGTGTGTGTGTGTGTGTGTGTGTGTGTGTGTGTGTGTGTGTATTAACTGGTGTTTGTGTTTTTCTACCCAGAATCCTCCATGAAGTCAGAGCTCAGAGGCGACTCCCACCACGACCTCCACAAGCTAATCAAAACAGAGCATGCCCACGACTCATACAACCAGGAAATGACCTCATCGGTCATCAGCGTGCCACAGGCCTATAGCGAGTGAGTAGAGGCAGAGCTTACTGCTACATACGCCTTCCACATACAGGAGAGCAATGGTTTCTTACCTCGTTATTTACAAGCAGGGAGGGAGGGAGGGAGGGAGGGAGGGAGGGAGAGAGGGAGAGAGAGGGAGGGAGGGAGAGAGGGAGAGAGAGGGAGAGAGAGGGAGGGAGAGAGGGAGGGAGAGAGGGAGAGAGAGGGAGAGAGAGGGAGAGAGAGGGAGAGAGAGGGAGAGGGAGGGAGAGGGAGGGAGGGAGAGGGAGGGAGGGAGAGGGAGGGAGGGAGGGAGAGGGAGGGAGAGAGAGGGAGGGAGAGAGAGGGAGGGAGAGAGAGGGAGGGAGAGAGAGGGAGAGAGAGAGAGAGACCGTTGAGTGTACACGAGAGACACGGTTTAAGGACAGTGACCTAAAGGCGAGGATTTAAGGAATGTTACTTCCTCTTTGTGATATTTCCCGCTCTGGTTGTCGGGGCTGTTGCCAGGGCAGCCCCCCCCCATCGTTGTCATCCCAACGCTGAGATAATTGGTTTCTGAGGAAATGGGCGAGGCTAGATCTGTCACCACCTCCTCTATCACTCACACACACACACACACACACACACACACACACACACACACACACACACACACACACACACACACACACACACACACACACACACACACACACACACACACACACACACACACACACACACACACACACAGACACTCATAAACCCATTGTGTTTTTTTCTCCAAGTTCAGAATAAAAAAAATAGGTGAAGTGGCAACGACATAATAACAAGAGTTCGTTTTCAGGCCGGCCGGTCGGCACATTTATCCTCAGGTGCGTGTGTGTGTGTGTGTGTGTGTGTGCGTGCAGGAAGGTGTCCATTGTTGTAATATGAATCCCTACTGTATAGGAATGTGGAGGGAATGGGCTCCTTTGTTTTTGTACAGTTTTAAATCTCTCTCTCTCTCACACACTTTTCCATTTTATTCAACTCCAGTGATAAATACCTGTAGATTAGATGTATTTACTAGACAACAACATGTATAAACACACAACGCAATGTATAAACACACACACACACACACACACACACAGATAATATCTCCCAGGATGCATTAGTGAGACCGTCTGTCTCCAAGTGTCCTGAGAACCGCCATGTGGGAGAAGGACTGTGTGTGTGTGTGTGTGTGTGTGTGTGTGTGTGTGTGTGTGTGTGTGTGTGTGTGTGTGTGTGTGCACTAGCAAGTGTCCTGTTATAGAACCACACCCCAGGATGGGAGGGAGGGAGGGAGGGAGGGAAACACACACGTTCATTCGTCCACACACTCAAAAACACAAACACCAGTTAAAACACTAAACCAAGTCATGAGAAGTCACAGCCATCTAAGGCTGGGGAGAAGGAGCTACAGCACCCCCTGCTGGACTAAATATAGACACACACCTTCATACTGTAGGTATGTAGCATACTGTACTGTAGGTATGTATCATACTGTACTGTAGGTATGTTGAATACTGTACTGTAGGTATGTAGCATACTGTACTGTAGGTATGTAGAATACTGTACTGTGGGTATGTTGAATACTGTAGGTATGTTGAATACTGTAGGTATGTTGAATACTGTACTGTAGGTATGTAGGATACTGTACTGTAGGTATGTAGAATACTGTACTGTAGGTATGTAGCGTACTGTAGGTATGTAGAATACTGTACTGTAGGTATGTATCATACTGTACTGTAGGTATGTTGAATACTGTACTGTAGGTATGTAGAATACTGTACTGTGGGTATGTAGAATACTGTACTGTAGGTATGTAGAATACTGTACTGTAGGTATGTAGCGTACTGTAGGTATGTAGAATACTGTACTGTAGGTATGTAGAAAACTGTACTGTAGGTATGTTGAATACTGTACTGTAGGTATGTAGAATACTGTACTGTGGGTATGTTGAATACTGTAGGTATGTTGAATACTGTAGGTATGTTGAATACTGTACTGTAGGTATGTTGAATACTGTACTGTGGGTATGTTGAATACTGTAGGTATGTTGAATACTGTAGGTATGTTGAATACTGTACTGTGGGTATGTTGAATACTGTAGGTATGTTGAATACTGTAGGTATGTTGAATACTGTAGGTATGTTGAATACTGTACTGTGGGTATGTTGAATACTGTAGGTATGTTGAATACTGTAGGTATGTTGAATACTGTACTGTAGGTATGTTGAATACTGTACTGTAGGTATGTTGAATACTGTACTGTAGGTATGTAGAATACTGTACTGTGGGTATGTTGAATACTGTAGGTATGTTGAATACTGTAGGTATGTTGAATACTGTACTGTAGGTATGTAGGATACTGTACTGTAGGTATGTAGAATACTGTACTGTGGGTATGTAGCGTACTGTAGGTATGTAGAATACTGTACTGTAGGTATGTATCATACTGTACTGTAGGTATGTTGAATACTGTACTGTAGGTATGTAGAATACTGTACTGTGGGTATGTAGAATACTGTACTGTAGGTATGTAGAATACTGTACTGTAGGTATGTAGCGTACTGTAGGTATGTAGAATACTGTACTGTAGGTATGTATCATACTGTACTGTAGGTATGTAGAATACTGTACTGTAGGTATGTTGAATACTGTACTGTAGGTATGTAGAATACTGTACTGTGGGTATGTAGAATACTGTACTGTAGGTATGTAGCATACTGTACTGTAGGTATGTAGCATACTCTACTGTAGGTATGTAGCATACTGTACTATAGGTATGTAGCATACTGTACTGTGGGTATGTAGCATACTGTACTGTAGGTATGTATAATACTGTACTGTAGGTATGTAGCATACTGTACTGTAGGTATGTAGTATACTGTACTGTAGGTGTGTAACATACTCTACTGTAGGTATGTAGAATACTGTACTGTAGGTATGTATCATACTGTGCTGTAGGTATGTAGCATACTGTACTGTGGGTATGTAACATACTGTACTGTAGGTATGTAACATAAGGTACTGTAGGTATGTAGAATACTGTACTGTAGGTATGTATCATACTGTGCTGTAGGTATGTAGCATACTGTACTGTGGGTATGTAACATACTGTACTGTAGGTATTTATCATACTGTACTGTAGGTATGTATCATACTGTACTGTAGGTATGTAGAATACTGTACTGTAGGTATGTATCATACTGTGCTGTAGGTATGTAGCATACTGTACTGTGGGTATGTAACATACTGTACTGTAGGTATGTAGAATACTGTACTGTAGGTATGTAACATACTGTGCTGTAGGTATGTAGCATACTGTACTGTAGGTATGTAGCATACTGTACTGTAGGTATGTAACATACTGTACTGTAGGTATGTAGCATACTGTACTGTAGGTATGTATCATACTGTGCTGTAGGTATGTAGAATACTGTACTGTAGGTATGTAGCATACTGTAGGTATGTAGCATACTGTACTGTAGGTATGTAGCATACTGTAGGTATGTAGCATACTGTACTGTAGGTATGTAGCATACTGTACTGTAGGTATGTAGAATACTGTACTGTAGGTATGTAGCATACTGTACTATAGGTATGTAGCATACTGTACTGTAGGTATGTAGCATACTGTACTGTAGGTATGTAGCATACTGTACTGTAGGTCAGCCATGTAGTGTCCTTTATTATTATGATCCCTGTCTAACGTCTCTCTCTGTCTCTCTCTCTCTCTTTCTGTCTCTGTCTCTCTCTTTCTCTCTCTCTCTGTCTCTCTCTCTCTCTCTCTGTCTCTCTCTCTGTCTCTCTCTCTGTCTCTCTCTCTGTCTCTCTCTCTGTCTCTCTCTCTGTCTCTCTCTGTCTCTCTCTTTCTCTCTCTTTCTCTCTCTCTCTCTCTGTCTCTCTCTCTGTCTCTCTCTGTCTCTCTCTCTCTCTTTCTCTCTCTCTCTCTGTCTCTCTCTCTCTCTCTCTCTCTCTCTCTCTCTCTCTCTCTCTCTCTCTCTCTCTCTCTCT
>NW_026600416.1:200000-205000 GCF_029448725.1 Salvelinus fontinalis | reverse complement strand
TAGCCAGCCGGCTAATTTTCAACCGCAGTCCCTGGGCAGGTTTATAGAGCGAGAGAGAGAGAAACCTCTGATAACTGCTGAGCTGAGATTAGAGTCAACGTGGACTGAGAAATGGCTCCCTCTGCTGGACGGAGAGGGGACTACCTGCTGCTCAGTACTCAGTGGACACACACACACACACACACACACACACACACACACAGCTCAACAGCCTGTACTGATGCTAGTCACATGATGCTGGAGTCACAGGTCAACAGCAGGCTCTGGTAGAGTTGTGGAAGGTCAACCACAGGTCAACAGCAGGCTCTGGTAGAGGGGTGGAAGGTCAACCACAGGTCAACAGCAGGCTCTGGTAGAGGGGTGGAAGGTCAACCACAGGTCAACAGCAGGTTCTGGTAGAGGGGTGGAAGGTCAACCACAGGTCAACAGCAGGCTCTGGTAGAGGGGTGGAAGGGCTGTGGGGGTTACTAACCATTACAAGGCAAAGGCTTGTTGTCTTTGATTCTAGAAATGTGAAACAAACTCTTTTTATCCAGGGGCATTATCATGATAATTATTCTGTTTATTATTTTTATTATTATAATTATAATTATTGTTGTTCTGTAAGTAAAATACTTCTGTTGAGCCGGTTAAAGGTGGACAATATGACATCATCGTATACGGCAGGAGCAGGGCGACTTCCTGTTTACAAAAAAAAATCAAACAACAGACTCAAACCAATGGGCGGCCATCTTGGCAGATTTGATGCCCCCCCCCCCCCCCCCCCCTTCCCTCCCTCCGTCCTGTCTGTGTGATGACATCGTGACATATCACTGATACTCCATCTAACACTGGCTAGCAGCCCGTGGCTGGTATAGCTCCCACTATCCTGTGAGTGTGTGTGTATATGTATCAACAACAATACCTTTGGTATTATATGATGTGATTTGTACTGTGTGATTGTATGACGTGGGTTTTAATATTCAGAGGGGGGTAACCCAGGGTAACCCGGGTGTCAAACAGGGATGTGTTGTTGGTAGATCGTCTGTCCTCAGTGGATGTGGCTACGTTTACACAGGCAGATCTGACCAATCAGATCACCTAATTCTGACCCCCCCCCCCCCCCACCACCACACTAATTCGTCTTTTGACCAATCAGATCAGCTCTTTTGTCAATAATTGGGCGGAAGATCAGAATTGGGCTGCCTGTGGAAACGCAGCCATATACATTTACAGCTTGTGAAAGTTACCTTCTGGTGGCCGGACTGTATTGTACATAGCCTATATAGGGAGACTAGAGAGACCAGAGGAGACTAGTGAGACCAGAGGAGACTAGTGAGACCAGAGGAGACTAGTGAGACCAGAGGAGACTAGTGAGACCAGAGGAGACTAGTGAGACCAGAGGAGACTAGTGAGACCAGAGGAGACTAGAGGAGACTAGAGGAGACTAGAGGAGACTAGAGGAGACTAGAGGAGACCAGAGGAGACCAGAGGAGACCAGAGGAGACTAGAGGAGACTAGAGGAGACTAGAGGAGACTGCAGAGTCTAAAGGAAACTAGAGAGCACTTTAAAACCATTCACAGAACCAGACAATCAGCACATTCTCATTCAAACACGTTTCATTCATCAATCAATCAATCATTTGTTGGTTGTTTGAAACATTATTAAACTCAGTTCAAGTCACAGATCTGGGATCAGTTTTAGCATCCCACAGTCCTTACCTTAACCCTGAGGAGAGGGAAACAGTCACAGATCTGGGATCAGGTTTAGCATCCCACAGTCCTTACCTTAACCCTGAGGAGAGGGAAACAGTCACAGATCTGGGATCAGTTTTAGCATCCCACGGTCCTTACCTTAACCCCGAGGAGAAGGAAACAGTCACAGATCTGGGATCAGGTTTAGCATCCCACAGTCCTTACCTTAACCCTGAGGAGAGGGAAACAGTCACAGATCTGGGATCAGTTTTAGCATCCCACGGTCCTTACCTTAACCCCGAGGAGAAGGAAACAGTCACAGATCTGGGATCAGGTTTAGCATCCCACAGTCCTTACCTTAACCCTGAGGAGAGGGAAACAGTCACAGATCTGGGATCAGGTTTAGCATCCCACAGTCCTTACCTTAACCCGGAGGAGAGGGAAACAGTCACAGATCTGGGATCAGGTTTAGCATCCTCTTCAGACCGACCCCAATATCCTGTCTAGGGATTAACGTCAACTGGCTTGTTAATTTAATAGCAGGGTTTTATACACACACACACACACACACGTTTGGTTTTTTAACTATGCAGTTGTAATATGATGATAAATTGTTGTAATATATTTTATAAAATGATTATTAGACTGAAATGGGTAATTAAAGGTATTTTATAAAAGCATGATACATTTTATGTTGGTTTTTAAATCAATTAATTATATAAAACATTTTTATAAGGTTGTGAATCTGTATTCGACTCGATCTTGTATTTTATGTAGGTTTGTCAATTCAAATGGGAGTGTGTGACCATTCTATATCAAACTGTGAACTCATTATTCTGTACAGCAAATGTTGCGTCGTTGTTTTACAAACAAATATCCGAATCACAATAAACATTATATATTGATACACGTTTCATATCGGTGTGTGTTTCTCCCCCTTTTTTTATACATTTAGACATTAAGAAATAAGACGCATTTAAAAAATATAATAATATTGAATATAAATTATGTAGATCATTTAAGCAGTGGAAAGGCATAGGTTTTCAAATCAAACTTTATTAGTCACATGCGCCGGATACAACAGGTGTAAGACCTTATCGTGAAATGATTACTTACAAGCCCTTAACCAACAGCGCAGTTCAAGAAGAGTTACGTTTATTTGGTAAATATTTTCTTAAGTAAAATATTCATGAAAAGAAACACAATAAAATAACAGTAACGAGGCTATATACCCCCTGTATTTTGCCCGGTTATTGTGTTACTTTTTATAATAAATATATCATATATTTTCCTAACTCTTGAACTGCACTGTGTTACTAAGGGGCGTAAGGGAGTGTGCATGGTTACAGGTTAGTCGAGGTAATTTTACGCTAGCAACTGCATAATACGTTTTATAGTGACATTTAGATGGCTAAATAATTTTGACAATATACATTTTTCACTACATCTCGTAACACTGTGATAATTGCAACTTGCACAAAAATAGACACTTTCGAAAAAGAGGGCTCGTCCGGGATTTGAACCCGGGACCTCTCGCACCCTAAGCGAGAATCATACCCCTAGACCAACGAGCCGCGTATGACGTATAGGGGAAATCTAGCTGTTTTAAATTATCTATCTTCAGTGCGTTCATAATAATTGGGAATTTATGCATTTGAATTGTCTTTCTCCTTTTGTAACTTTTGTGAGTGTAATATTTACTGTTCATTTTGATTGTTTATTTCACTTTTGTTTATTATCTACTTCACTTGCTTTGACAATGTTTCCCATTCCAATAAAGCCCTTTAAATTGAAATGATTTTGAATTGAGAGACGCCCTACAAATGAACAATGAAAGTTAAATCAGGGCCCCATATCATTTGGATCAATATAAAACATACTATCAGTGTCTCAGATGAACATGTGGAGAAATCCTATGCTACTACTAGTCTGGATGTCATAAGGTGAATGCACCAATTTGTAAGTCGCTCTGGATAAGAGCGTCTGCTAAATGACTTAAATGTAAATGTAATGTAAATGTACTAGCCTCATGCTATGAATATGCATTACCGTCTCTAGACAACTCCGTTATATAAAGTGTTCATTCTCTAAAGTTGCCGGGATGTGACGTGTCCTACTTATACCGGTACATTCGTAACAACTTAAAGCAGTACGAAACGTACATTCGATCAAATAAACCTCACGTAGCAAATAAGTCATTCATTTTGTTTTGTCGTTGTTGACCAAATTCGACTATCTTATTGACGTCCATTCAAAAACACGAGTTGCTTGGTGGGTGAAACGAGGACAAAACGCCACCTGCTGGAGGGAGACACGTTTTCCGTCGAGTTGGACCTCTTCCCTCTCTGACGCGCCCCCCGGGGGTGACGTCAACTCCCATTGCACCGACAGACAACACGCGGACCCTGGGCTGTCTACGTGGCGGGGCGGAAGGAGCGCGTCCAGCGATAGAGTTGTCAACAGCGAGACTTAACGGGTGAGATGCACTGTCATTTACCATACATACATACATACCAAACCAAATCAAACTGCGCGGTTATTGAATTAGGGCTTTATTGCCCTCTTCGTGACAGTAACCTACTACAGCCTCTGATGTTGCAGAATCCGTGTTTATAAAAGTGAAAACTAGTGAGTTATTTTGGCTATTCGTAGGATAATTAAACTTGTGTATTTATTTGTTGTATGTCCCAACATAATCGCAGTAAACATGATATACGTGTGTCTTAACTTTTTATTTCAAAATATGTATTATTTATTAAAGATTTGCTGCAACTCTTCTGGCTGTAATATCAAACCAAAGGAAATCAGTGCTGTGGTCGACGCGTTGATATGACGTGACCGCTAGATGGCGGTAATACACCGTTGGAATATAACCAACATGTAGCGTCAACCGGTGCCGTGTTCATTAGGAAAACGTTTCGGGAACATTGCAGGTAGCAATTTTGTGAATAGAGCCGAAGTGATTCTACATGGCAAGTGAGTCATGTTTGTTCTTACATAGCATATTTTCTTTCTGAACGTAACAAAACGTTGCATCCTGCTGAACGCACCCGGAAGACGTTACTGCCTTGTGTTTCCGCTTCTCTCATCTTCACTGGCTAATTTTAGTTGATGGTTAAACGTCAATGTTCAGCACTATTGGGGTGTAGTCATTTAGTCCAAACAGTTGCGTTTTTGCAACGCAAATTCGTTTCTATTGGACAACTTCAGGTAGGTCCCGCCCCGTTTGGTTCCTAGTGAATACACCACAGATTTTACTGGGCTAAATCAGTCACTATTAAAAAACAAACCACCTCCTCTCCCCCCCCCCCCCCAACTCTCGCTCT
>NW_026600416.1:172500-197500 GCF_029448725.1 Salvelinus fontinalis | reverse complement strand
AACCAACCTTTTATTTAGTTAATAGTGGTTGATGTCTAATGAACCAACCTTTTATTTAGTGAATAGTGGTTGATGTCTGATGAACCAACCTTTTATTTAGTTAGTGGTTGATGTCTAATGAACCAACCTTTTATTTAGTGAATAGTGGTTGATGTCTAATGAACCAACCTTTTATTTAGTGAATAGTGGTTGATGTCTAATGAACCAATCTTTTATTTAGTGAATAGTGGTTGATGTCTGGTGAACCAACCTTTTATTTAGTTAATAGTGGTTGATGTCTGGTGAACCAACCTTTTATTTAGTGAATAGTGGTTGATGTCTAATGAACCAACCTTTTATTTAGTGAATAGTGGTTGATGTCTGCTGAACCAACCTTTTATTTAGTTAATAGTGGTTGATGTCTAATGAACCAACCTTTTATTTAGTGAATAGTGGTTGATGTCTGGTGAACCACCCTTTTATTTAGTGAATAGTGGTTGATGTCTAATGAACCAACCTTTTATTTAGTGAATAGTGGTTGATGTCTGGTGAACCAAACTTTTATTTAGTGAATAGTGGTGGATGTCTAATGAACCAACCTTTTATTTAATGAATAGTGGTTGATGTCTGATGAACCAACCTTTTATTTAGTTAATAGTGGTTGATGTCTGGTGAACCAACCTTTTATTTAGTGAATAGTGGTGGATGTCTAATGAACCAACCTTTTATTTAATGAATAGTGGTTGATGTTTAAATGAACCAACCTTTTATTTAGTTAATAGTGGTTGATGTCTAATGAACCAACCTTTTATTTAATGAATAGTGGTTGTGTTCCAAATTGTGTTTAGTGATGTCACTCTTTACAACCATTGTTCCCCTGTGAACACAGCAATACTCTCTCTCTCTGTCTCTCTGTCTGTCTCTCTCTCTCTCTCTCTCTCTGTCTCTGCTTCTCTCTCTCTCTCTGTCTCTCCCCCATCTCTCTCTGTCTCTCTGTGTCTATCTCTTCCCCATCTCTCTCTGTGTCTCTCCCCCATCTCTCTCTCTCTCTCTCTCTCTCTCTCTCTGTCTCTCTCTCTCTCTCTGTGTCTCTCCCCCATCTATCTCTCTCTCTGCCTCTCTCTAACCCCCATCTCTCTCTGTCTCTCTCTCTCCCTCTCTCTCTCTGTCTGTCTCTCTGTCTCTCTGTCTCTCTCGCTCCCTCTCTCTCTCTATCTCTCTCTCTGTCTGTCTCTCTCTCTCTCTCTCTTTCTCTGCTTCTCTCTCTCTCTCTCTGTGTCTCTCCCCCATCTATCTCTCTCTGCCTCTCTCTCTGTCTGTCTCTCTGTCTCTCTCTCTGTCTCTCTGTCTCTCTCGCTCCCTCTCTCTCTCTATCTCTCTCTCTCTCTGTCTGTCTCTCTCTCTCTCTCTCTCTCTCTGTCTCTGCTTCTCTCTCTCTCTCTGTCTCTCTGTCTCTCTCTCTGTCTGTCTCTCTGTCTCTCTCTCTGTCTCTCTGTCTCTCTCGCTCCCTCTCTCTATCTCTCTCTCTGTCTGTCTCTCTCTCTCTCTCTCTCTCTCTGTCTCTGCTTCTCTCTCTCTCTCTGTCTCTCTGTCTCTCTGTCTCTCTGTCTCTCTCTCTGTCTGTCTCTCTGTCTCTCTCTCTCTCTCTCTCTCTCTCTGTGTCTATCTCTTCCCCATCTCTCTCTGTGTCTCTCCCCCATCTCTCTCTGTCTCTCTCTCTCTCTCTCTCTGTCTCTCTCTCTCTCTCTCTCTCTCTGTCTCTCCCCCATCTATCTCTCTCTCTGCCTCTCTCTAACCCCCATCTCTCTCTGTCTCTCTCTCTCCCTCTCTCTCTCTGTCTGTCTCTCTGTCTCTCTCTCTCCCCCTCTCTCTCTGTCTGTCTCTCTGTCTCTCTGTCTCCCTCTCTCTGTCTCTCTGTTTCTCTCTGTCTGTCTCTCTGTCTCTCTGTCTCTCTGTGTCTATCTCTTCCCCATCTCTCTCTGTGTCTCTCCCCCATCTCTGTCTGTCTCTCTGTCTCTCTGTCTCTCTCTCTGTCTCTCTCTCTCTGTCTGTCTCTCTGTCTCTGTCTCTCTCGCTCTCTCTCTCTCTAGGTAACAGTCTAACTTCAGTAAAGGAGAAGGCCGGAGCTCTGCGTCTTCACAGGACCTCAGTAGGAGAGGAGGCGCGAGAGGAGGGAGAGGAGGAGAGGAAGGAGGGAGGAGAGGAAGAGGAGGATAGCTGTCCTCAGTCAGCCCAGGTCACTACGCCACCACCAAGCAGAGGAGTACTGTCTACCATCACACACGCTGTGAGTACACACACAGACTGTAACAGTCCTGACCTATTTATGTTAGTTTTTATGTGTTTTTGGTCAGGGCATGTGTTATGGGTGGGCAGTCTATGTTATCTGTTTCTATGTTGGTTTCGGTTTGCCTGGTATGGCTCTTGATTAGAGGCAGGTGGTTTGCATTTTCCTCTAATCAAGAGTCATATTTAGGTAGGGCATTATCACTGTGTGTTTGTGGGTGATTGTCTCCTGTGATGTCTTCGTTATGTTCGTTGTATTCACTTTTGGAGCTGTTTGGCTGTTCGTATGTTTCGATGTCCGTTCCTGTTCGTGAGTTTACGTTTGTCCATGTAAGTTTATGTTCAGGTTGCGTGTACGTCGTTTTGTTATTTTGTAGTATTTTGAAAGTGTTTGTTTTGTTTAGTCTACGTCGTATTTGTAAGAAATAAAGATGGCATATTTCCCTGACTCCGCATATTGGTCTGAAGATCCTTCTCTCCTCACCTCATCTGAGGATGAGGAAAGCGACAGCTATTACAGAATCACCCACCAAAATACAGAGACCAAGCGGTATGGGAAAAATGCTCGACGGAGCAACAAGGACTTTTGGACTTGGGAGGAGATCCTGTCTGGTAGAGGACCCTGGGCGCAAACTGGGGAATATCGCTGCTCTCGTGAGAAGAGTGAGGCAGTCACAGCCCAGGAGCGCTGGTATGAGGAGGCAGCTAGGAGACGTGGATGGAAGCCGGAGAATCAAGCTCGTAACCGGAATTATGAGGGGACTCGTCTTGCACGGAAGCCCGAAAAGCCCGTGAGTAACTCCCAAAAATTTCTTGGGGGGGGGCTAAAGGGTAGTGGGCTAAGGGCAGGTAGGAGACCTGCGCCCACTTCCCAGGCTAACCGTGGAGAGCGGGAGTACGGGCAGACACCGTGTTACGCAGTAGAGCGCACGGTGTCTCCTGTACGTGTGCATAGCCCGGTGCGGGTTATTCCACCTCCCCGCACTGGTAGGGCTAGATTGGGCATTGAGCCAGGTGTCATGAGGCCGGCTCAACGCGTCTGGTCTCCAGTGCGTCTCCTCGGGCCGGCATACATGGCACCTGCCTTACGCATGGTTTCCCCGGTTCGCCTGCATAGCCCAGTGCGGGCTATTCCACCTCGCCGCACTGGCAGGGCGACCGGGAGCATTCAACCAGGTAAGGTTGGGCAGGCTCAATGCTCAAGAGAGCCAGTACGCCTGCACGGTCCGGTATTTCCGGCGCCACCTCCCCGCCCCAGCCTAGTACCTACAGTGCCTATATTACGCACTAGGCTACCAGTGCATTTCCAGAGCCCTGTTCCTCCTCCACGCACTCTCCCTATAGTGCGTGTATCCAGTTCGGTGCCTCCAGTTCCGGCCCCACGCACTAAGCCACCTGTGCGTCTCCCAAGTCCTGTACACACTGTCACTTCTCCCCGTACTAGTCCTGAGGTGCGTGCCCTCAGCCAGGTGCCACCAGTGCCGGTACCACGCACCAGGTATAGAGTACGCTTTGAGAGTTCAGTGTGCCCTGTCTCTGCTCCACGCACTAGTAGGAAGGTGCTTATCATTAGCCCGGTGCCTCCAGTTCCGGCACCACGCACCAGGTCTACAGTGCGCCGTATCCGGCCAGAGCCATCCGTCTCCCCAGCGCCATCTGAGCCATCCGTCTCCCCAGCGCCATCTGAGCCATCCGTCTCCCCAGCGCCATCTGAGCCATCCGTCTCCCCAGCGCCATCTGAGCCATCCGTCTCCCCAGCGCCATCTGAGCCATCCGTCTGCCAGGAGCCTGCAAAGCCGCCCGTCTGCCATGAGCCTGCAAAGCCGCCCGTCTGCCATGAGCCTACAGAGCCATCCGCCAGACAGGAGCCGCTAGAGCCGTCAGCCAGACAGGAGCCGCTAGAGCCGCCCGCCAGACAGGATCTGCCAGAGCCGCCCGCCAGACAGGATCTGCCAGAGCCGCCAACCAGACAGGATCTGCCAGAGCCGCCAACCAGACAGGATCTGCCAGAGCCGCCAACCAGACAGGATCTGCCAGAGCCGCCAGCGAGCCATGAGCAGCCAGAGCCGTCAGTGAGCCATGAGCAGCCAGAGCCGTCAGTGAGCCATGAGCAGCCAGAGCCGTCAGTGAGCCATGAGCAGCCAGAGCCGTCAGAGCGCCATGAGTGTCGAGAGCCGTCAGCCTGCCATGAGCGTCGAGAGCCGTCAGCCTGCCATGAGCGTCGAGAGCCGTCAGCCTGCCATGAGCGTCGAGAGCCGTCAGCCTGCCATGAGCGTCAAGAGCCGTCAGCCTGCCATGAGCGTAGAGAGCCGTCAGTCTGCCATGAGCGTCGAGAGCCGTCAGCCTGCATGGACCTGCCAGAGCCGTCCAAACAGGACCTGTCAGAGTCCTTCAGCCGGGATCTGCCCCTTGTCCCGGTGTTGCCCCTTGTCCCGGTGCTGCCCCTTGTCCCGGTGCTGCCCCTTGTCCCGGTGCTGCCCCTTGTCCCGGTGCTGCCCCTTGTCCCGGTGCTGCCCCTTGTCCCGGTGCTGCCCCTTGTCCCGGTGCTGCCCCTTGTCCCGGTGCTGCCCCTTGTCCCGGTGCTGCCCCTTGTCCCGGTGCTGCCCCTTGTCCCGGTGCTGCCCCTTATTCCGGTGATGGTCCTTATCCTGGTGCTGCCCCTTGTTTTTGTGCTGCCCCTTGTCCCGGTGCTACCCCTTGTCCCGGTGCTGCCCCTTGTTCTGGTGCTAGCTGTTTATTTAGGGGAAGGTAGTGTTAGGGTGGGCATTAGAAGGGGTAGAAAGAAGAGGGGAGTGACTATGGTGGTGCGGGGACAGCGTCCTGAACCGGAACCACCACGTGGTCAACTGCCCACCCGGACCCTCCCCTGGACTTTGTGCTGGTGCGCCCGGCGTTCGCACCTTGGGGGGGGGGGTACTGTAACAGTCCTGACCTATTTATGTTAGTTTTTATGTGTTTTTGGTCAGGGCATGTGTTATGGGTGGGCAGTCTATGTTATCTGTTTCTATGTTGGTTTCGGTTTGCCTGGAATGGCTCTTGATTAGAGGCAGGTGGTTTGCATTTTCCTCTAATCAAGAGTCATATTTAGGTAGGGCATTATCACTGTGTGTTTGTGGGTGATTGTCTCCTGTGATGTCTTCGTTATGTTCGTTGTATTCACTTTTGGAGCTGTTTGGCTGTTCGTATGTTTCGATGTCCGTTCCTGTTCGTGAGTTTACGTTTGTCCATGTAAGTTTATGTTCAGGTTGCGTGTACGTCGTTTTGTTATTTTGTAGTATTTTGAAAGTGTTTGTTTTGTTTAGTCTACGTCGTATTTGTAAGAAATAAAGATGGCATATTTCCCTGACTCCGCATATTGGTCTGAAGATCCTTCTCTCCTCACCTCATCTGAGGATGAGGAAAGCGACAGCTATTACACAGACAGACAGACATAGGCTGCCAATATGATCAGTGTAATTGATCACAGATAACATTGTGGTGACCCCGTCCCTCCCCATCAGGGTAAATCAGTGTAACAGATAACATAGTGGTGACCCCGTCCCTCCCCATCAGGGTAAATCAGTGTAACAGATAACATAGTGGTGACCCCGTCCCTCCCCAACAGGGTAAATCAATGTAACAGATAACATTGTGGTGACCCCGTCCCTCCCCAACAGGGTAAATCAGTGTAACAGATAACATTGTGGTGACCCCGTCCCTCCCCAACAGGGTAAATCAGTGTAACAGATAACATTGTGGTGACCCCCGTCCCTCCCCAACAGGGTAAATCAGTGTAACAGATAACATTGTGGTGACCCCGTCCCTCCCCAACAGGGTAAATCAGTGTAACAGATAACATTGTGGTGACCCCGTCCCTCCCCAACAGGGTAAATCAGTGTAACAGATAACATTGTGGTGACCCCGTCCCTCCCCAACAGGGTAAATCAGTGTAACAGATAACATTGTGGTGACCCCGTCCCTCCCCAACAGGGTAAATCAGTGTAACAGATAACATAGTGGTGACCCCGTCCCTCCCCATCAGGGTAAATCAGTGTAACAGATAACATTGTGGTGACCCCGTCCCTCCCCAACAGGGTAAATCATTGTAATTGATAACAGATAAGATTGTGGTGACCCCGTCCCTCCCCAACAGGGTAAATCAGTGTAATTGATAACATTGTGGTGACCCCGTCCCTCCCCATCAGGGTAAATCAGTGTAACATTGTGGTGACCCCGTCCCCCTCCCCATCAGGGTAAATCAGTGTAACAGATAACATTGTGGTGACCCCGTCCCTCCCCAACAGGGTAAATCAGTGTAACAGATAACATTGCGGTGACCCCGTCCCTCCCCAACAGGGTAAATCAGTGTAACAGATAACATAGTGGTGACCCCGTCCCTCCCCAACAGGGTAAATCAGTGTAACAGATAACATAGTGGTGACCCCGTCCCTCCCCAACAGGGTAAATCAGTGTAACAGATAACATTGTGGTGACCCCGTCCCTCCCCAACAGGGTAAATCAGTGTAATTGATAACAGGTAACATAGTGGTGACCCCGTCCCTCCCCAACAGGGTAAATCAGTGTAACAGATAACATTGTGGTGACCCCGTCCCTCCCCAACAGGGTAAATCAGTGTAACAGATAACATTGTGGTGACCCCCGCCCCCCCCCCCCCCCCCAACAGGGTAAATCAGTGTAATTGATAACAGATAACATAGTCGTGACCCCCCCCCCCAACCGGGTAAATCAGTGTAATTGATTACAGATAACATAGTCGTGACCCCCCCCCCAACAGGGTAAATCAGTGTAACAGATAACATTGTGGTGACCCCGTCCCTCCCCAACAGGGTAAATCAGTGATCAGTGGGGGTCTCGATGCCTTAGAGTTCATCGGTAAGAGAACCATGACGGTCCTGGCAGAGACCGACCCCGGATTCAGGAAGACCAAGATACTAATGGAGAGGACTGTCTCACTGAGCCAGGTACACACACACACACACACACACACACACACACACACACACACACACACACACACACACACACACACACACACACACACACACACACACACACACACACACACACACACACACACACACACACACACACACACACACACACACACACACACACATTCAGGAAGACCAAGATACTAATGGAGAGGACTGTCTCACTGAGCCAGGTACACACACACACACACACACACACACACACACATTCAGGAAGACCAAGATACTAATGGAGAGGACTGTCTCACTGAGCCAGGCACACACACACACACACACACACACACACACACACACACACACACACACACACACACACACACACACACACACACACACACACACACACACACACACACACACACACACACACACACACACACACACACATTCAGGAAGACCAAGATACTAATGGAGAGGACTGTCTCACTGAGCCAGGTACACACACACACACACACACACACACACACACATTCAGGAAGACCAAGATACTAATGGAGAGGACTGTCTCACTGAGCCAGGCACACACACACACACACACACACACACACACACACACACACACACACACACACACACACACACACACACACACACACACACACACACATTCAGGAAGACCAAGATACTAATGGAGAGGACTGTCTCACTGAGCCAGGTACACACACACACACACACACACACACACACACACACACACACACACACACACACACACACACACACACACACACACACACACACACACACACACACACACACACACACACACAGATGACACACACACACACACACAGATGACACACACACACACACACAGATGACACACACACACACACACAGATGACACACACACACACACACACAGATGATACACAGATAGACAGATACACAGACACACAGATAGACAGATACACAGATACACAGATAGACAGATACACAGACACACAGATAGACAGATAGACAGATACACACACAGACACACAGACACACAGATAGACAGATAGACAGACACACAGACACACAGATAGACAGATACACAGACACACAGATACACAGATAGACAGATAGACAGATACACAGACACACAGATAGACAGATACACAGATAGACAGATACACAGACACACAGATAGACAGATACACAGACACACAGATAGACAGATACACAGACACACAGACACACAGATAGACAGATACACAGATACACAGATACACAGACACACAGATACACAGATAGACAGATACACAGATAGACAGATACACAGATAGACAGATACACAGATACACAGATACACAGATAGACAGATACACAGACACACAGATAGACAGATACACAGATACACAGATAGACAGATAGACAGATACACACACAGATACACAGACACACAGATAGACAGATACACAGATACACAGATAGACAGACACACAGATACACAGATACACAGATACACAGATAGACAGACACACAGATACACAGATAGACAGACACACAGATACACAGATAGACAGACACACAGATACACAGATACACAGACACACAGATAGACAGACACACAGATAGACAGACACACAGATAGACAGACACACAGATAGACAGACACACAGATAGACAGACACACAGATAGACAGATACACAGATACACAGATACACAGATAGACAGATAGACAGATACACAGATAGACAGACACACAGATAGACAGATAGACACACAGACACACACACAGATACACAGATAGACAGATAGACAGATAGACAGATAGACAGATACACAGATACACAGATAGACAGATAGACAGATAGACAGATACACACACAGACAGATACACACACAGACACACAGACACACAGATACACAGACACACAGATAGACAGATACACAGATACACAGATAGACAGATAGACAGATAGACAGACACACAGATAGACAGATACACAGATACACAGATAGACAGACAGATACACAGACACACAGATAGACAGATACACACACAGACACACAGATAGACAGATAGACAGATACACACACAGATACACAGATACACAGACACACAGATAGACAGATAGACAGATACACACAGACACACAGACACACAGACACACAGATAGACAGATAGACAGACACACAGACACACAGACACACAGACACACAGACACACAGACACACAGACACACAGACGCACAGACGCACAGATAGACAGATAGACAGATAGACAGATAGACAGATAGACAGATAGACAGACACACAGATAGACAGACAGACAGATAGACAGATAGACAGATACACAGATAGACAGATACACACGTCAACACACACACAGATACACAGACAGATACACACACAGATACACAGACAGATACCACAGGCTCTGGGTTCAATGGTGAAAATAAGGTTTCAGGATTGAAGTGATGAAATGTATGAAATTGTATCTCTCTGGTGATTGGCTGTGTTGTTCTGTATCTGTGTTCTGGTTGGTTGAGGCGTTGTATCGCTCTGGTGATTGGCTGTGTTGTTCTGTATCTGTGTCCTGGTTGGTTGAGGCGTTGTATCTCTGTGTTGTGATTGGCTGTGTTGTTCTGTAGCTGTGTTCTGGTTGGTTGAGGCGTTGTATCTCTGTGTTGTGATTGGCTGTGTTATTTTGTATCTGTGTTCTGGTTGGTTGAGGCATTGTATCTCTGGTGATTGCTGTGTTCTGATTGGTTGAGGCGTTGTATCTCTGTGTTCGGATTGGTCAGATGCTGAAGGATGCCAAGGAGAAGGAGAGGGCTCGTCTCAGCTGCCAGCCAATCAGTGAGCCCACAGCTCACTACGGAATCCTGTTTGATGACTACCAGGGCCTATCACACCTAGAGGCTCTGGAGATACTGGCCAATGAGAGTGAGGCTAAGGTAACACACACACACACGCGCGAGTACAAACACAGATAGATATACACACGGATACAAGTAACCCAACTCCTCTCTCTCCTCTTCACACTCCTCCTCCTCTTCCTCTCAGGTTCAGTCGTTCCTCTCCTCCCTGGAAGAGGAGGATCAGGAGGAGATAAAGAAAGAACTGATCGCCATCAAGGACATCTTCATCAGCCACGCGGGAGAGGAAGAGGAGGGAGAGGAGAAGGAGGGAGAGGAGAAGGAGGGAGAGGAGACGGTGGACAGGGGTGATCTAAGTCCCCAGTGTTCTACGCCTCTGTGTGAGTTACAAAGACCAAACAGTGTTCCTTAATTCTTTGGGCTGCAAGCCCTAAGTCGGGATCAATATGACAACAGCCACTTCAAGTGCAGGGCGCGAAATTCAAAATATATTTTTTAGAAATATTTAACTTTCACACATTAACAAGTACAATACAGCAAATGAAAGGTACACATCTTGTGAATCCAGCCAACATGTCCGATTTTTAAAATGTTTTACAGCGAAAACAGCACGTATATTTATGTTAGCTCACCACCAAATACAAAAAAGGACAGACATTTTTCACAGCACCGGTAGCATGCAGGTAGCATGCACAAAGCCAACCTAACTAACCTAGAACCAACCTAACTAACCTAGAAACAACTCCTTCAGATGACAGTCCTATAACATGTTACACAATAAATCTATGTTTTGTTCAAAAAATGTGCATATTTGAGCTATAAATCAGTTTTACATTACTGCTACCATCATAGCTACAGTCAGAAATAGCACGGGAGTAGCCAGAGTAAATACAGACACCAACGTCAACTACCTAATTACTCATCATAAAACATTTCAGAGAAATATATGGTGGATAGCAAATGAAAGACAAAGATCTTGTGAATAAAGCCAATATTTCCGATTTTTGAAGTGTTTTACAGCGAAAATACAAAAATCGTTATATTAGCTTACTACAATAGCTATCACACAACAGCATTGATTCAAGGCAAACGGTAGCGATAGCACAGTTCGACAGATATGATATAGCATCCCAAATTGGGTCCTTATCTTTGTTGATCTTCCATCAGAATGTTGTACAAGGGGTCCTTTGTTCAGAACCGTCTTTGTTTGGATCCAGAACGAACTATTTCCCTCTTGAATTAGCAAGCACACTGGCCGTGCGGCGCTAACCTCTAATTCTTGAACAAATTCCTCCAACGCATCACGTCTAAAGTCCCGAATAAATTTCAATAATATAATTAAACTATATTGAAAAAACATACTTTAGGATGATATTGTGACATGTATCAAATAAAATCGAAACCGGAGATCATATTCACCTATAAAGACGGTTTTCCAGGAGGCGATTCCAGGTCCAACTTCGCGCCTTCCAAAAAAAAATTATGGCGGACCTCTCACTCCAAGAGGTTGTATTCAATCCCAGAACGAGATAATCAAGTCATTTCTGCTCTCACTTCCGCATGACACCCAGGGGAAGGTGTATGACGTGTTTCTACAGTCATAAGTGACATGCCCTTTTATAGACAATCTCTTGAAGAGAGACCTCGCTTTTGGAAATCTCACTTCCGGATAGGAAATGGGCTGTAAAAAGAGTTCTGTTTCACTTAGAGAAATAATTAGAACGGTTTTAGAAACTAGAGAGTGTTTTCTATCCAATATTAATAATAATATGCATATTGTACGAGCAAGAATTGAGTACGAGGCCGTTTAAATTGGATACGATTTTCCCCAAAAGTCAAAACAGCACCCCCTGTCCTTAAGAGGTTTAACCGCTGATAAACACAGCTGGGTCCTTAACCTCTGATAAACACAGCTGGGTCCTTAACCTCTGATAAACACAGCTGGATCCTTAACCTCTGATAAACACAGCTGGGTCCTTAACCTCTGATAAACACAGCTGGGTCCTTAACCTCTGATAAACACAGCTGGGTCCTTAACCTCTGATAAACACAGCTGGGTCCTTAACCTCTGATAAACACAGCTGGGTCCTTAACCTCTGATAAACACAGCTGGGTCCTTAACCTCTGATAAACACAGCTGGGTCCTTAACCTCTGATAAACACAGCTGGGTCTCTAACCGCTGATAAACACAGCTGGGTCCTTAACCTCTGATAAACACAGCTGGGTCCTTAACCTCTGATAAACACAGCTGGGTCCTTAACCTCTGATAAACACAGCTGGGTCCTTAACCTCTGATAAACACAGCTGGGTCCTTAACCTCTGATAAACACAGCTGGGTCCTTAACCTCTGATAAACACAGCTGGGTCCTTAACCTCTGATAAACACAGCTGGGTCCTTAACCTCTGATAAACACAGCTGGGTCCTTAACCTCTGATAAACACAGCTGGGTCCTTAACCTCTGATAAACACAGCTGGGTCCTTAACCTCTGATAAACACAGCTGGGTCCTTAACCTCTGATAAACACAGCTGGGTCCTTAACCTCTGATAAACACAGCTGGGTCCTTAACCTCTGATAAACACAGCTGGGTCCTTAACCTCTGATAAACACAGCTGGGTCCTTAACCTCTGATCTAGGGTTGGGTAACAGGGTTGGGTAATAGGGTTGGGTAACAGGGTTGGGTGACAGGGTTGGGTAACAGGGTTGGGTAACAGGGTTGGGTGACAGGGTTGGGTGACAGGGTTGGGTGACAGGGTTGGGTGACAGGGTTGGGTAACAGGGTTGGGTAACAGGGTTGGGTAACAGGGTTGACCGTAACAGGGTTGGGTAACAGGGTTGGGTAACAGGGTTGGGTAACAGGGTTGGGTAACAGGGTTGGGTAACAGGGTTGGGTAATAGGGTTGGGTAACAGGGTTGGGTAACAGGGTTGGGTAACAGGGTTGGGTAACAGGGTTGGGTAATAGGGTTGGGTAACAGGGTTGGGTAACAGGGTTGGGTAACAGGGTTGGGTAATAGGGTTGGGTAATAGGGTTGGGTAATAAGGTTGGGTGACAGGGTTGGGTAACGGGGTTGGGTAACAGGGTTGGGTAACAGGGTTGGGTAATAGGGTTGGACATGTTGTGTTACAGCAGCTCAGTTTAAAACGTTTCTGGTACTGAACCAGCAGACCTAGACCCTGTCTCACTGAACCAGCCAAGACGTAGTGGTACTGAATCAGCAGACCTAGACCCTGTCTCACTGAACCAGCCAAGACGTAGTGGTACTGAACCAGCAGACCTAGACCCTGTTACACTGAACCAGCCAAGACGTAGTGGTACTGAATCAGCAGACCTAGACCCTGTCTCACTGAACCAGCCAAGACGTAGTGGTACTGAATCAGCAGACCTAGACCCTGTTACACTGAACCAGCCAAGACGTAGTGGTACTGAATCTGCAGACCTAGACCCTGTCTCACTGAACCAGCCAAGACGTAGTGGTACTGAATCAGCAGACCTAGACCCTGTCTCACTGAACCAGCCAAGACGTAGTGGTACTGAACCAGCAGACCTAGACCCTGTCTCACTGAACTAGCCAAGACGTAGTGGTACTGAATCAGCAGACCTAGATCCTGTCACACTGAACCAGCCAAGACATAGTGGTACTGAATCAGCAGACCTAGACCCTGTCTCACTGAACCAGCCAAGAGGTAGTGGTACTGAATCAGCAGACCTAGACCCTGTCACACTGAACCAGCCAAGACGTAGTGGTACTGAACCAGCAGACCTAGACCCTGTCTCACTGAACCAGCCAAGACGTAATGGTACTGAACCAGCAGACCTAGACCCTGTCTCACTGAACTAGCCAAGACGTAGTGGTACTGAATCAGCAGACCTAGACCCTGTCACACTGAACCAGCCAAGACATAGTGGTACTGAATCAGCAGACCTAGACCCTGTCTCACTGAACCAGCCAAGACGTAGTGGTACTGAATCAGCAGACCTAGACCCTGTCACACTGAACCAGCCAAGACATAGTGGTACTGAATCAGCAGACCTAGACCCTGTCTCACTGAACCAGCCAAGACGTAGTGGTACTGAACCAGCAGACCTAGACCCTGTCACACTGAACCAGCCAAGACGTAGTGGTACTGAATCAGCAGACCTAGACCCTGTCTCACTGAACCAGCCAAGACGTAGTGGTACTGAACCAGCAGACCTAGACCCTGTCTCACTGAACCAGCCAAGACGTAGTGGTACTGAACCAGCAGACCTAGACCCTGTCTCACTGAACCAGCCAAGACGTAGTGGTAATGATTCAGCAGACCTAGACCCTGTCACACTGAACCAGCCAAGACGTAGTGGTACTGAACCAGCAGACCTAGACCCTGTCACACTGAACGAGGAGCCAAGACGTAGTGGTACTGAACCAGCAGACCTAGACCCTGTCTCACTGAACTAGCCAAGAGGTAGTGGTACTGAATCAGCAGACCTAGACCCGGTCTCACTGAACCAGCCAAGACGTAGTGGTACTGAATCAGCAGACCTAGACCCTGTCTCACTGAACCAGTCAAGACATAGTGGTACTGAATCAGCAGACCTAGACCCTGTTACACTGAACCAGCCAAGACGTAGTGGTACTGAATCAGCAGACCTAGACCCTGTTACACTGAACCAGCCAAGACGTAGTGGTACTGAATCAGCAGACCTAGACCCGGTCTCACTGAACCAGCCAAGACGTAGTGGTACTGAACCAGCAGACCTAGACATTGTCTCACTGAACCAGCCAAGACGTAGTGGTACTGAACCAGCAGACCTAGACACTGTCTCACTGAACCAGCCAAGACGTAGTGGTACTGAATCAGCAGACCTAGACCCTGTCTCACTGAACCAGCCAAGACGTAGTGGTACTGAATCAGCAGACCTAGACCCTGTCTCACTGAACCAGCCAAGACGTAGTGGTACTGAATCAGCAGACCTAGACCCTGTCTCACTGAACCAGCCAAGACGTAGTGGTACTGAATCAGCAGACCTAGACCCTGTCTCACTGAACCAGCCAAGACGTAGTGGTACTGAATCAGCAGACCTAGACCCTGTCTCACTGAACTAGCCAAGACGTAGTGGTACTGAATGTGCAGACATAGACCCTGTCTCACTGAACAAGCCAAGACGTAGTGGTACTGAACCAGCAGACCTAGACCCTGTCTCACTGAACCAGCCAAGACGTAGTGGTACTGAACCAGCAGACCTAGACCCTGTCTCACTAAACCAGCCAAGACGTAGTGGTACTGAATCAGCAGACCTAGACCCTGTCTCACTGAACCAGCCAAGACGTAGTGGTACTGAATCAGCAGACCTAGACCCTGTCTCACTGAACGAGGAGCCAAGACGTAGTGGTACTGATTCAGCAGACCTAGACCCTGTCTCACTGAACCAGCCAAGACGTAGTGGTACTGAATCAGCAGACCTAGACCCTGTCTCACTGAACCAGCCAAGACGTAGTGGTACTGAATCAGCAGACCTAGACCCTGTCTCACTGAACCAGCCAAGACGTAGTGGTACTGAATCAGCAGACCTAGACCCTGTCTCACTAAACCAGCCAAGACGTAGTGGTACTGAATCAGCAGACCTAGACACTGTCTCACTGAACCAGCCAAGACGTAGTGGTACTGAACCAGCAGACCGAGACCCTGTCTCACTGAACCAGCCAAGACGTAGTGGTACTGAATCAGCAGACCTAGACCCTGTCTCACTGAACGAGCCAAGACGTAGTGGTTCTGAATCAGCAGACCTAGACCCTGTCACACTGAACGAGCCAAGACGTAGTGGTACTGAATCAGCAGACCTAGACCCTGTCTCACTGAACCAGCAAAGACGTAGTGGTACTGAATCAGCAGACCTAGACCCTGTCTCACTGAACCAGCCAAGACATAGTGGTACTGAATCAGCAGACCTAGGCCCTGTCTCACTGAACCAGCCAAGACGTAGTGGTACTGAATCAGCAGACCTAGACCCTGTCTCACTAAACCAGCCAAGACGTAGTGGTACTGAATCAGCAGACCTAGACCCTGTCTCACTGAACCAGCCAAGACGTAGTGGTACTGAATCAGCAGACCTAGACCCTGTCTCACTGAACGAGGAGCCAAGACGTAGTGGTACTGATTCAGCAGACCTAGACACTGTCTCACTGAACCAGCCAAGACGTAGTGGTACTGAACCAGCAGACCGAGACCCTGTCTCACTGAACCAGCCAAGACGTAGTGGTACTGAATCAGCAGACCTAGACCCTGTCTCACTGAACGAGCCAAGACATAGTGGTACTGAATCAGCAGACCTAGACCCTGTCACACTGAACGAGCCAAGACGTAGTGGTACTGAATCAGCAGACCTAGACCCTGTCTCACTGAACCAGCAAAGACGTAGTGGTACTGAATCAGCAGACCTAGACCCTGTCTCACTGAACCAGCCAAGACATAGTGGTACTGAATCAGCAGACCTAGGCCCTGTCTCACTGAACCAGCCAAGACGTAGTGGTACTGAATCAGCAGACCTAGACCCTGTCTCACTAAACCAGCCAAGGCGTAGTGGTACTGATTCAGCAGACCTAGACCCTGTCTCACTGAACCAGCCAAGACGTAGTGGTACGGAATCAGCAGACCTAGACACTGTCTCACTGAACCAGCCAAGACGTAGTGGTACTGAACCAGCAGACCGAGACCCTGTCTCACTGAACCAGCCAAGACGTAGTGGTACTGAATCAGCAGACCTAGACCCTGTCTCACTGAACGAGCCAAGACGTAGTGGTACTGAATCAGCAGACCTAGACCCTGTCACACTGAACGAGCCAAGACGTAGTGGTACTGAATCAGCAGACCTAGACCCTGTCTCACTGAACCAGCAAAGACGTAGTGGTACTGAATCAGCAGACCTAGACCCTGTCTCACTGAACCAGCCAAGACATAGTGGTACTGAATCAGCAGACCTAGGCCCTGTCTCACTGAACCAGCCAAGACGTAGTGGTACTGAATCAGCAGACCTAGACCCTGTCTCACTAAACCAGCCAAGGCGTAGTGGTACTGATTCAGCAGACCTAGACCCTGTCTCACTGAACCAGCCAAGACGTAGTGGTACTGAATCAGCAGACCTAGACCCTGTCTCACTGAACCAGTCAAGACATAGTGGTACTGAATCAGCAGACCTAGACCCTGTCACACTGAACGAGCCAAGACGTAGTGGTACTGAACCAGCAGACCTAGACCCTGTCTCACTGAACCAGCCAAGACGTAGTGGTACTGAATCAGCAGACCTAGACCCTGTTACACTGAACCAGCCAAGACGTAGTGGTACTGAATCAGCAGACCTAGACCCTGTCTCACTGAACCAGTCAAGACGTAGTGGTACTGAACCAGCAGACCTAGACCCTGTCTCACTGAACAAGGAGCCAAGACGTAGTGGTACTGAATCAGCAGACCTAGACCCTGTCTCACTGAACCAGTCAAGACGTAGTGGTACTGAACCAGCAGACCTAGACCCTGTCTCACTGAACGAGGAGCCAAGACGTAGTGGTACTGAATCAGCAGACCTAGACCCTGTCACACTGAACCAGCCAAGACGTAGTGGTACTGAATCAGCAGACCTAGACCCTGTTACACTGAACCAGCCAAGACGTAGTGGGATTGAACCAGCAGACCTAGACCCTGTCTCACTGAACGAGGAGCCAAGACGTAGTGGTACTGAATCAGCAGACCTAGACCCTGTCTCACTGAACCAGTCAAGACGTAGTGGTACTGAATCAGCAGACCTAGACCCTGTCTCACTGAACGAGCCAAGACGTAGTGGTACTGAATCAGCAGACCTAGACCCTGTCTCACTGAACCAGCAAAGACGTAGTGGTACTGAACCAGCAGACCTAGACCCTGTCTCACTGAACGAGGAGCCAAGACGTAGTGGTACTGAATCAGCAGACCTAGACCCTGTCTCACTGAACCAGTCAAGACATAGTGGTACTGACTCAGCAGACCTAGACCCTGTCTCACTGAACTAGCCAAGACGTAATGGTACTGAATCAGCAGACCTAGACCCTGTCACACTGAACCAGCCAAGACATAGTGGTACTGAACCAGCAGACCTAGACCCTGTCACACTGAACCAGCCAAGACGTAGTGGTACTGAATCAGCAGACCTAGACCCTGTCTCACTGAACCAGCCAAGACGTAGTGGTACTGAATCAGCAGACCTAGACCCTGTCTTACTGAACCAGCCAAGACGTAGTGGTACTGAATCAGCAGACCTAGACCCTGTCTCACTGAACCAGCCAAGACGTAGTGGTACTGAACCAGCAGACCTAGACCCTGTCACACTGAACGAGCCAAGACGTAGTGGTACTGAATCAGCAGACCTAGACCCTGTCACACTGAACCAGCCAAGACGTAGTGGTACTGAATCAGCAGACCTAGACCCTGTCTCACTGAACCAGCCAAGACGTAGTGGTACTGAATCAGCAGACCTAGACCCTGTTACACTGAACCAGCAGACCTAGACCCTGTCACACTGAACGAGCCAAGACGTAGTGGTACTGAATCAGCAGACCTAGACCCTGTCACACTGAACCAGCCAAGACGTAGTGGTACTGAATCAGCAGACCTAGACCCTGTCTCACTGAACCAGCCAAGACGTAGTGGTACTGAACCAGCAGACCTAGACCCTGTCTCACTGAACCAGCCAAGACGTAGTGGTACTGAATCAGCAGACCTAGACCCTGTCTCACTGAACTAGCCAAGACGTAATGGTACTGAATCAGCAGACCTAGACCCTGTCACACTGAACCAGCCAAGACATAGTGGTACTGAACCAGCAGACCTAGACCCTGTTTCACTGAACCAGCCAAGACGTAGTGGTAATGAATCAGCAGACCTAGACCCTGTCTCACTGAACCAGCCAAGACGTAGTGGTACTGAATCAGCAGACCTAGACCCTGTTACACTGAACGAGGAGCCAAGACGTAGTGGTACTGAATCAGCAGACCTAGACCCTGTCTCACTGAACGAGGAGCCAAGACGTAGTGGTACTGAATCAGCAGACCTAGACCCTGTCACACTGAACCAGCCAAGACGTAGTGGTACTGAACCAGCAGACCTAGACCCTGTCTCACTGAACCAGCCAAGACGTAGTGGTACTGAATCAGCAGATCTAGACCCTGTCACACTGAACCAGCCAAGACATAGTGGTACTGAATCAGCAGACCTAGACCCTGTTACACTGAACCAGCCAAGACATAGTGGTATTGAATCAGCAGACCTAGACCCTGTTACACTGAACCAGCCAAGACATAGTGGTACTGAACCAGCAGACCTAGACCCTGTCACACTGAACCAGCCAAGATGTCCGACAATCCTTTACAACCTAAGAATTTTTCTACGACGTAGACAAAATCGTGGAATGAGACGGCTACAACCGTGCAGTCTCTGTAGGGGCCTTTAGTTTTAAATCTGCCTAGAAGTGACACAGGGTTGACGGAGTGACATGTCAAAATGTAACATTTGGGCACTTTAGCCTTTAATTCATATAAAACAAAACTGGATTTATTGAATTCTCCATGTGGTCTATGTTAAAACGGGCACTTCATTTAATGTAACAGTCTTTTAGAATTCAATATTAGTGCACAATTTCTAGTTAAAATAGCATAGGACACTCTTTTTGTATAACGACCCAGTTACTGCTAGACTTGATGTTTAATCTGTCTCTTTCCAGCAGCTGATGGGGAGGAGTTTGTGAGTGTTCTGACTGAGCTGCTGTTTGAGCTTCACGTCGCTGCCACCCCGGACAAACTCAACAAGGTAAGACAGTCGCTGCCACCCCGGACAAACTCAACAAGGTAAGACAGTCGCTGCCACCCCGGACAAACTCAACAAGGTAACAGACAGTCGCTGCCACCCCGGACAAACTCAACAAGGTAACAGACAGTCGCTGCCACCCCGGACAAACTCAACAAGGTAACAGACAGTCTCTGCCGCCCCGGACAAACTCAACAAGGTAACAGACAGTCGCTGCCACCCCGGACAAACTCAACAAGGTAACAGACAGTCGCTGCCACCCCGGACAAACTCAACAAGGTAACAGACAGTCGCTGCCGCCCCGGACAAACTCAACAAGGTAACAGACAGTCGCTGCCACCCCGGACAAACTCAACAAGGTAACAGACAGTCGCTGCCACCCCGGACAAACTCAACAAGGTAACAGACAGTCTCTGCCACCCCGGACAAACTCAACAAGGTAACAGACACACACACAGTTTTAATTTAATCTACTAAATAATAGTTACGTTATTTTAGGATTAAATTTAAGTTATGTCATGTCAATTCATCCCCAGGCCAGGATGAGAGCGCATGATTGGGTGAGAGAGGTGGAGAAACCTGTCGTCACAGATACCATCGGGGGGGCGACGGACGAAGAGCAAAGAGGAGAACCTGAAATAAGAGAGGGAGAAGAAGAGAAGGGGGAAGAGAAGAAAGAAGGGGAGAAGCTGGAGGAGAGGAAAGAGGATGAGGAAGAGAGACGATCCAGGTCTGTAGAGGTGAGATCTGATTGGACAGAGAACGGTCTGTCTGTGTGTGTGTCTCTCTTCTCATGTTCTCTTTCCCTCGCTTTTATTTTTAAGCACGTAGTGTGTGTGTATGTTCATCTATTGTGTGTGTGTGTGTGTGTGTGTGTGTGTGTGTGTGTGTGTGTGTGTGTGTGTGTGTGTGTGTGTGTGTCCAGGCAGTGTACCTGTGTTCAGTGGGCTCCCTGGCGGAGGTGACAGCCCGCAGTATCGAGCAGCTCCACAAGGTGGCAGAGTTGATCCTCCACGGACAAGACCAGGAGAAACCTGCCAGAGACCAGGCTCACATACTCACCAGGTCTGCAGGGGGGGAGGACCAGGAGAAACCTGCTAAAGACCAGGATGTAGGGGGGGGACAGTACCAGGAGAACCAACTAGAGACCAGGGGGGGACAGTACCAGGAGAACCTGCTAGAGACCAGGGGGGGACAGTACCAAGAGAACCTGCTAGAGACCAGGGGGGGGGGGGGGGGGACAGTACCAGGAGAAACCTGCTAGAGACCAGGGGGGGGGCAGGACCAGGAGAAACCTGTTAGAGACCAGGCTGTAGGGGGGGGGACAGGACCAGGAGAAACCTGTTAGAGACCAGGCTGTAGGGGGGGGGGCAGGACCAGGAGAAACCTGCTAGAGACCAGGCTGGAAGGGGGGTGGGGCAGGACCAGGAGAAACCTGCTAGAGACCAGGCTGTAAGGGGGGTGGGGCAGGACCAGGAGAAACCTGTTAGAGACCAGGCTGTAGGGGGGGGGGGGCAGGACCAGGAGAAACCTGCTAGAGACCAGGCTGTAAGGGGGGTGGGGCAGGACCAGGAGAAACCAGCCAGAGGGGGGGGGGGGACAGGACCCGGAGAAACCTGTTAGAGACCAGGCTGTAGGGGGGGGACGGGGGGGCAGGACCAGGAGAAACCTGTTAGAGACCAGGCTGTAGGGGGGAGGGGGGGGGGGGACCAGGAGAAACCTGCTAGAGACCAGGCTGTAGGGGGGGCAGGACCAGGAGAAACCTGTTAGAGACCAGGCTGTAGGGGGGGGGGGGGGCAGGAGAAACCTGCTAGAGACCAGGCTGTAGGGGGAAGGACAGGACCAGGAGAAACCTGCTAGAGACCAGGCTGTAGGGGGGGGGGGGGGGGGGCAGGACCAGGAGAAACCTGCTAGAGTCCAGGCTGTAGGGGGGGGGGGGGGGGACAGGACCAGGAGAAACCTGTTAGAGGCTGTAGGGAGGGGTGGGGGGGGGGGCAGGACCAGGAGGAACCTGCTAGAGGATGTAGGGAGGGGGGGACAGGACCAGGAGAAACCTGCTAGAGACCAGGCTGTAGGGGAGGGGGGGGACAGGACCAGGAGAAACCTGCTAGAGACCAGGCTGTAGGGGGGGGGGACTAGGAGAAACCTGTTAGAGGCTGTAGGGAGGGGTCTGCGTGTGTGGTAGATATGACCTTCCAATCAGATGTATTTTCTTAGCATGGTTAATGTCTGTGGGTGTTGCAGATTGACGTGTGCCATGTGTCGGGAGGTGGGCTGTCTTGCCAGGAAGTTCTCTGATACTCTGCTCACCGTTGGGGTAAGATGTCCTCTCTGTATGTGTGTGTGTCCTGTGACTTTCTCTCCAACACAATACATGAATGGCATTAAGGTCAGCTTAGCAGCTGATCATCACCCCCATTGGTTCCCTCCCTCCCTTTCTGCCCTTTTCCAGGGTCAGAGGAAAGCAGAAGAGTTGAACCCTTTGGTAGACAGTGTGCTGCTTGAGGTAAGACATATAGCTGTTGTTCTGTAGGGTTCTAACAGTGTTCTGTAGGGTTCTATCAGTGTTCTGTAGGGTTCTAACAGTGTTCTGTAGGGTTCTATCAGTGTTCTGTAGGGTTCTAACAGTGTTCTGTTTCATATAATTCTAACATTGTTTTTTAGGGTTCTAACCGTGTTCTGTAGGGTTCTAACAGTGTTTTGTAGGGTTCTAACAGTGTTTTGTAGGGTTCTAACAGTGTTCTGTTTCATATAATTCTAACAGTGTTCAGAAGTTCCGTAGGGTTCTAACAGTTTTCTGTTGTTCCGTAGGGTTTTAACAGTGTTCCGTTGTTCCGTAGGGTTCTAACAGCACCACATACATCCAGAACGCCTTCCAGCTCCTCCTCCCGGTTCTCCAGATGTCACACATCCAAACCCAGAGCTCTAGAACCCGCACGGAACCACAGCCCTAACTGAAGTGCAGTTAGCGTACTAGCTAGCACTAATGATGTAACTATGTACAGGAAGATAATGTGATATATATATATATATATATATATAACAACAGTGATACTGAGGTAAACGTCTAGGTTGCCATAGTAATAGCCTGACTAGGATATTCTTTAAACTATTCTATAATGCAGTAACATAGTATAGATTCATGTAGGGAACTTCTCAGATCGAAGCGCTTGTACTCACGTCTCCAAATTCACTATTTTATAATATATATATATATATTAATCATATTAATATATTATATATTACTGTTCAGAGGTAAATCTAAACATGATTCATGTCAACTGGCTAATTTAACCGGTTTATCAGATTTATGTCTTATCGTTTTAAAAAGCGAAAACCAAAAATAAAACCTGTTTTATGTTTTTCGTGTCACGTAAACCAGATGGGCGCAGTGTAATGTGTTGTTTAACAGGGTCGGCCATGGTGGTACGGTGCCCCTGAAGCATATCAGGGTTAAGTGCTTTGCTCAAAAGGCACATCGACATATTTTCTGGGGTTTGTTTGTTGCTTTGTCAGCTCAGGTATTCGAACCAGAGACCTTTCGGTTCCTGGGCCCAACATGCTAACCGCTAGGCTACATGCAGCAGGTATTGATGTTCCCTGCATAATGAAGGGCCCGACGCGCTAACCGCTAGGCTACATGCAGCAGGTATTGATGTTCCCTGCATAATGAAGGGCCCGACGCGCTAACCGCTAGGCTACATGCAGCAGGTATTGATGTTCCCTGCATAATGAAGGGCCCTACGCGCTAACCGCTAGGCTACATGCAGCAGGTATTGATGTTCCCTGCATAATGAAGGGCCCTACACGCTAACCGCTAGGCTACATGCAGCAGGTATTGATGTTCCCTGCATAATGAAGGGCCTGACGCGCTAACCGCTAGGCTACATGCAGCAGGTATTGATGCATAATGAAGGGCCCGACGCGCTAACCGCTAGGCTACATGCAGCAGGTATTGATGTTCCCTGCATAATGAAGGGCCCGACGCGCTAACCGCTAGGCTACATGCAGCAGGTATTGATGTTCCCTGCATAATGAAGGGCCCGACGCGCTAACCGCTAGGCTACATGCAGCAGGTATTGATGTTCCCTGCATAATGAAGGGCCCGACGCGCTAACCGCTAGGCTTGTTTAAATGGTAGAACTCAAACCCATATGTTGTTTAAATGGTAGAACTCAAACCCATATGTTGTTTAAATGGTAGAACACTAACCCTGATGTTGTTTAAATGGTAGAACTCAAACCCATATGTTGTTTAAATGGTAGAACACTAACCCTGATGTTGTTTAAATGGTAGAACACAAACCCTGATGTTGTTTAAATGGTAGAACTCAAACCCTGATGTTGTTTCAATGTTAGAACACAAACCCTGATGTTGTTTAAATGGTAGAACTCAAACCCATATGTTGTTTAAATGGTAGAACTCAAACCCTGATGTTGTTTAAATGGTAGAACTCAAACCCTGATGTTGTTTAAATGGTAGAACACTAACCCATATGTTGTTTAAATGGTAGAACTCAAACCCATATGTTGTTTAAATGGTAGAACTCAAACCCATATGTTGTTTAAATGGTAGAACTCAAACCCTGATGTTGTTTAAATGGTAGAACTCAAACCTTGACATTAACTGACAAAGACAAATGATGTTTTCTATTTCTGCGTGTATTTTTAGGTCCACTGGTTTATTAAGTCGTTGTTTGATCATTTATTAATATGCTGCCATGGTAACGGAGATGGAATCTGACAACGGAACCGTAATCACAAAATACCAACAACAACAAAAATAAAACACCTTTTTAAACTTTAATCTGTTTCAGAGCCATGTCTTTATATATATATATACACACACACACACACACACACACACACACACACAATGTATTTCCATAAAAAAATATATATTTTCCCTAATCCTAAGGGGACCTGGGAAATATCCCCACGAGGGAGAAATGTCCTTGTGGGGGCTTTTGAGGATTTCCAGGAGAATAGTAATAACCCCCCCCCAACCTCCAACCTATCAAGACAGCATTCAGGGACACCATTCAGGGACAGCATTCAGGGACACCATTCAGGGACAGCATTCAGGGACACCATTCAGGGACACCATTCAGGGACCGCATTCAGGGAC
>NW_026600416.1:87500-167500 GCF_029448725.1 Salvelinus fontinalis | reverse complement strand
CAGTGACCATAGGGCTCTATTCCCTATATAGTGCAGTGACCATAGGGCTCTATTCCCTATATAGTGTAGTGACCATAGGGCTCTGTTCCCTATATAGTGCAGTGACCATAGGGCTCTGTTCCCTATATAGTGCAGTGACCATAGGGCTCTATTCCCTATATAGTGTAGTGACCATAGGGCTCTGTTCCCTATATAGTGTATAGTGCAGTGACCATAGGGCTCTGTTCCCTATATAGTGCAGTGACCATAGGGCTCTATTCCCTATATAGTGCAGTGACCATAGGGCTCTATTCCCTATATAGTGCAGTGACCATAGGGCTCTGTTCCCTATATAGTGCAGTGACCATAGGGCTCTGTTCCCTATATAGTGCAGTGACCATAGGGCTCTGTTCCCTATATAGTGCAGTGACCATAGGGCTCTGTTCCCTATATAGTGCAGTGACCGTAGGGCTCTATTCCCTATATAGTGCAGTGACCGTAGGGCTCTATTCCCTATATAGTGCAGTGACCATAGGGCTCTATTCCCTATATAGTGCAGTGACCATAGGGCTCTATTCCCTATATAGTGCAGTGACCATAGGGCTCTGTTCCCTATATAGTGCAGTGACCATAGGGCTCTATTCCCTATGTAGTGCAGTGACCATAGGGCTCTATTCCCTATATAGTGCAGTGAACATAGGGCTCTATTCCCTATATAGTGCAGTGACCATAGGGCTCTATTCCCTATATAGTGTATAGTGCAGTGACCATAGGGCTCTGTTCCCTATATAGTGTAGTGACCATAGGGCTATATTCCCTATATAGTGTAGTGACCATAGGGCTCTATTCCCTATATAGTGCAGTGACCATAGGGCTCTATTCCCTATATAGTGCAGTGACCATAGGGCTCTATTCACTATATAGTGTATAGTGCAGTGACCATAGGGCTCTATTCCCTATATAGTGTAGTGACCATAGGGCTCTGTTCCCTATATAGTGCAGTGACCATAGGGCACTATTCCCTATATAGTGTTGTGACCATAGGGCTCTATTCCCTATATAGTGTATAGTGCAGTGACCATAGGGCTCTGTTCCCTATATAGTGTATAGTGTAGTGACCATAGGGCTCTATTCCCTATATAGTGTATAGTGCAGTGACCATAGGGCTCTGTTCCCTATATAGTGCAGTGACCATAGGGCTCTATTCCCTATATAGTGCAGTGACCATAGGGTTCTATTCCCTATATAGTGCAGTGACCATAGGGCTCTGTTCCCTATATAGTGCAGTGACCATAGGGCTCTATTCCCTATATAGTGCAGTGACCATAGGGCTCTGTTCCCTATATAGTGCAGTGACCATAGGGCTCTATTCCCTATATAGTGTAGTGACCATAGGGCTCTGTTCCCTATATAGTGCAGTGACCATAGGGCTCTGTTCCCTATATAGTGTAGTGACCATAGGGCTCTGTTCCCTATATAGTGCAGTGACCATAGGGCTCTGTTCCCTATATAGTGTATAGTGCAGTGACCATAGGGCTCTATTCCCTATATAGTGTAGTGACCATAGGGCTCTGTTCCCTATATAGTGCAGTGACCATAGGGCTCTATTCCCTATATAGTGTAGTGACCATAGGGCTCTGTTCCCTATATAGTGCAGTGACCATAGGGCTCTGTTCCCTATATAGTGTAGTGACCATAGGGCTCTGTTCCCTATATAGTGCAGTGACCATAGGGCTCTGTTCCCTATATAGTGTATAGTGCAGTGACCATAGGGCTCTATTCCCTATATAGTGCAGTGACCATAGGGCTCTATTCCCTATAAAGTGTAGTGACCATAGGGCTCTGTTCCCTATATAGTGCAGTGACCATAGGGCTCTATTCACTATATAGTGTATAGTGCAGTGACCATAGGGCTCTATTCCCTATATAGTGTAGTGACCATAGGGCTCTGTTCCCTATATAGTGCAGTGACCATAGGGCTCTATTCCCTATATAGTGTTGTGACCATAGGGCTCTATTCCCTATATAGTGTATAGTGCAGTGACCATAGGGCTCTGTTCCCTATATAGTGTATAGTGTAGTGACCATAGGGCTCTATTCCCTATATAGTGTATAGTGCAGTGACCATAGGGCTCTGTTCCCTATATAGTGCAGTGACCATAGGGCTCTATTCCCTATATAGTGTATAGTGCAGTGACCATAGGGCTCTATTCCCTATATAGTGCAGTGACCATAGGGCTCTATTCCCTATATAGTGCAGTGACCATAGGGCTCTGTTCCCTATATAGTGCAGTGACCATAGGGCTCTATTCCCTATATAGTGCAGTGACCATAGGGCTCTATTCCCTATATAGTGCAGTGACCATAGGGCTCTATTCCCTATATAGTGCAGTGACCATAGGGCTCTATTCCCTATATAGTGCAGTGACCATAGGGCTCTATTCCCTATATAGTGCAGTGACCATAGGGCTCTATTCCCTATATAGTGCAGTGACCATAGGGCTCTATTCCCTATATAGTGCAGTGACCATAGGGCTCTATTCCCTATATAGTGCAGTGACCGTAGGGCTCTATTCCCTATATAGTGTATAGTGCAGTGACCATAGGGCTCTGTTCCCTATATAGTGTATAGTGCAGTGACCATAGGGTGCCATTTGGGATGCAGGCTATTCTGTTTTCTGCTGTTGGAGAGAGAGATAGGGGGAGGGGAAGAGAGAGAGAGAGATAGGGGGAGGGGAAGAGAGAGAGAGATAGGGAGAGGGGGGGGAGAGAGAGAGATAGGGAGAGGGGGGGAGAGAGAGAGAGATGGGGAGAGAGAGAGAGAGATAGAGAGAGGGGGGAGAGAGAGAGAGAGATAGGGAGAGGGGGGGAGAGAGAGAGAGATGGGGAGAGAGAGAGAGAGATAGGGAGAGAGGGGGAGAGAGAGAGATAGGGAGAGAGGGGGAGAGAGAGAGATAGGGAGAGGGGGGGAGAGAGAGAGAGATGGGGAGAGGCGGGGAAAGAGAGAGAGAGGGATAGAGAGAGAGATGAGGAGAGAGAGAGAGAGAGAGATAGGGAGAGAGAGAGAGATAGGGAGAGGCGGGGAGAGAGAGAGAGAGAGAGATAGAGAGAGAGATAGGGAGAGAGGGGGAGAGAGAGAGATAGGGAGAGAGGGGGAGAGAGAGAGATAGGGAGAGGGGGGGAGAGAGAGAGAGATGGGGAGAGGCGGGGAAAGAGAGAGAGATGGGGAGAGAGAGAGATGGGGGAGAGAGAGAGATGGGGGAGAGAGAGAGATGGGGGGAGAGAGAGAGAGAGAGAGAGAGAGAGAGAGAGAGAGGGGGGCGAGAGAGAGAGAGAGAGAGAGGGAGGTACCTGAGGAGTGATGTAGTGAAACAGAGACATGAGGGATGTCCGTGTTGAATCCTCTGTTCTGGAACACACTGGCTGGATACACCCTGGGCTCCTCTGAGAGAGGGGGAGGAGAGGGAGGGGTAGGAGAGAGAGAGGGGAAGGTAGAGAAGGGGGGGAGAAAGGAGAAGAGGGAGGGGTAGGAGAGGGGAAAGCAGAGAAGGGGGGGAAAGGAGAAGAGAGAGGGGTAGGAGAGAGAGAAAGGGGAAGGCAGAGAAGGGGAGGAGAAAGGAGAAGAGGGAGGGGGAGGCAGAGAAGGGGGGGAGAAAGGAGAAGAGGGAGGGGTAGGAGAGGGAGAAAGGGGAAGGTAGAGAAGGGGGGAGAAAGGAGAAGAGGGAGGGGTAGGAGAGGGAGAAAGGGGAAGGTAGAGAAGGGGGGAGAAAGGAGAAGAGGGAGGGGTAGGAGAGGGAGAAAGGGGAAGGTAGAGAAGGGGGGAGAAAGGAGAAGAGAGAGGGGTAGGAGAGGGGAAGGCAGGGAAGGGGGGGAGAAAGGAGAAGAGGGAGGGGTAGGAGAGGGGAAGGCAGGGAAGGGGGGGAGAAAGGAGAAGGAGAATAATGTCATTTCAACCCATGTATATAAAGACCTATACATTTGTTTTATTGTCAATGTTTAAGTGTGTGTGTGTGTGTGTGTGTGTGTGTGTGTGTGTGTGTGTGTGTGTGTGTGTGTGTCCACAAGGTTATTTATACAAGACTGTGTGTGTGTCCCCACAAGGTTAGTTATAGAAGACTGTGTGTGTGTGTGTGTGTGTGTGTCCACAAGGTTAGTTATAGAAGACTGTGTGTGTGTGTATGTGTGTCCCCACAAGGTTAGTTATACAAGACTGTGTGTGTGTGTGTGTGTGTGTGTCCACAAGGTTAGTTATAGAAGACTGTGTGTGTGTGTCTGTGTGTCCCCACAAGGTTAGTTATACAAGACTGTGTGTGTGTGTGTGTGTGTGTGTCTGTGTCCCCACAAGGTTAGTTATACGAGACTGTGTGTGTGTCTGTGTGTCCCCACAAGGTTAGTTATACAAGACTGTGTGTGTGTGTGTGTGTGTGTGTGTGTGTCTGTGTCCCCACAAGGTTAGTTATACGAGACTGTGTGTGTGTCTGTGTGTCCCCACAAGGTTAGTTATACAAGACTGTGTGTGTGTGTCTGTGTCTGTGTGTCCCCACAAGGTTAGTTATACAAGACTGTGTGTGTGTGTGTGTGTGTGTGTCTGTGTCCCCACAAGGTTAGTTATACGAGACTGTGTGTGTGCCTGTGTGTCCCCACAAGGTTAGTTATACAAGACTCTGTGTGTGTGTCTGTGTCCCCACAAGGTTAGTTATACGAGACTGTGTGTGTGTGTGTCTGTGTGTCCCCACAAGGTTAGTTATACGAGACTGTGTGTGTGTGTGACTCACTTCGGCAGCAGCGAGTCCTCCAGTAGATCAGACCCAGGACCCCGGTGAGAACGGTCAACATGACCACAACCACCAGGACCAACCACACCACCCTGAACACACACAACCACTCACCTAGAGAGAGGGGGGGGGGGGGGGGGGGGGAGAGAAAGAGAGAGAGAGAGAGAGGGGGGAGGGGGAGAAAGAGAGAGAGAGAGGGGGGGGGAGGGGAGAGAGGGGAGAGGAGAGAGAGTGAGGAGGGAGGGAGGGGGGGAGGAGAAAGATAGAGAGAGGGAGGAGGAGAGAGAGGGAGGGGGAGAAAGAGAGAGAGTGGGGAGGGGGGGAGGAGAAAGATAGAGAGAGGGGGGAGGAGAGAGAGGGAGAGGAGAGAGAGTGAGGGGGAGGGGAAAGAGAGAGAGAGGGGGGGAGAAAGAGAGAGAGAGGGGGGAGGGGGGAGGAGAAAGATAGAGAGAGGGGGGAGGAGAGAGAGGGAGGGGAGGTAACAGTGGTAGGGAGAAAGGGGGGGAGAGAGGGGGGGCGAGAGGGGGGTAAGAGTGGGAGAGAGAGGGGGGAGGAGAAAGGGGGAGGAGAGAGAGAGAGGGAGGGGGAGAGAGAGGGAGGGGGAGAGAGAGGGAGGGGGAGAGAGAGGGAGGGGGAGAAAGAGAGGGAGAGGGGGGAGAAAGAGAGAGAGAGGGGGGAGGGGGGAGGAGAAAGATAGAGGGGGGAGGAGAGAGAGGGAGGGGAGGTAACAGTGGTAGGGAGAAAGGGGGGGAGAGGGGGGGAGAGAGAGAGGGGGGAGGTAAGAGAAAAAATATCCTCAGTGTACAACGTAAAACCCCAAATAATGCACGCAGAGCTGAATTAGGCCGATACCCGCTAATTATTCAAATCCAGAAAAGAGAAGTTAAATTCTACAACCAACTAAAATGAAGCGATTCCCAAACCTTCCATAACAAAGCCATCACCTACAGAGAGATGAACCTGGAGAAGAGTCCCCTAAGCAAGCTGGTCCTGGGGCTCTGTTCACAAACACAAACAGACCCCACAGAGCCCCAGGACAGCAACACAATTAGACCCAACCAAATCATGAGAAAACTAAAAGATAATTACTTGACACATTGGAAAGAATTAACAAAAAAACAGAGCAAACTAGAATGCTATTTGGCCCTAAACAGAGAGTACACAGTGGCAGAATACCTGACCACTGTGACTGACCTGAACGTAAGGAAAGCTTTGACTATGTACAGACTCAGTGAGCCTTGCTATTGAGAAAGGCCGCCGTAGGCAGACATGGCTCTCAAGAGAAGACTGGCTATGTGCTCACTGCCCACAAAATGAGGTGGAAACTGAGCTGCACTTCCTAACCTCATGCTAAACGTTTGACCATATTAGAGACACATATTTCCCTCAGACCCACAAAGAATTAGAAAACAAACCCGATTCTGATAAACTCCCATATCTACTGGGTGAAATTCCACAGTATGACATCACAGCAGCAAGATTTGTGACCTGTTGCCACCAGAAAAGGGCAACCAGTGAAGACCAAACACCATTGTAAATACAACCTATACCACCGTTCAAAAGCTTTGGGGGTCACTTAGAAATGTCCTTGTTTTTGAAAGAAAAGCAAATTGTTTGTCCATTAAAATAACATCAAATTGATCAGAAATACAGTGTAGACAGTGTTAATGTTGTAAATGACTATTTTAGCTGGAAACGGCTGATTTTTTAATATGGAATATCTACATAGGCGTACGGAGGCCCATTATCAGCAACCATCACTCCTGTGTTCCAATGGCACGTTGTGTTAGCTAATCCAAGTTTATCATTTTAAAAAGGCTAATGGATCATTAGAAAACCCTTTTGTAATTATGTTAGCACAGCTGAAAACTGTTGTCCTGATTTAAAGAAGCAATAAAACTGTCCTTCTTTAAACTAGTTGAGTATCAGGAGCATCAGCATTTGTGGGTTCGATGACAGGCTCAAAATGACCAGAAACAAATCACTTTCTTCTGTATTAGCTAATCCAAGTTTATCATTGTGCTCGACGTACCAACTGAGCCACATGGGGTCATATTCTACTCACTTCTAGGTGGCCGTGTCCAGGGCAGGTCAGACTTTACAGCTGTCTGATTGGTTCCTTGGGTGTGGAGATGAAGGAGACACTGGCTGTGATTGGTTGGTATGGAAAGGGGTGGGGTTCGAAAACAGCAGTAGACGAATCCTTGTCCTTCCTCCCTCTCTTCCTCCCTCTCTTTCTTCTCCTCTGTCATTAAGTCGTACAAAGTCACGTTCCCTCCTTCTGACAACATTGATAGCGCCACCCTCCTCCCTGGAGAGATGGAGGGGAGAGGAGGAGGCAAGGAGGAGGAGGGGAGGCAAGGAGAGAGGAGAGAAGAGAAGAGAGGAGGAACGGAGGAGGGGAGACGAGGAGAGAAGAGGAGGAGGAAAGGCAAAAAGAGAAGAGGAGGAAAGGAGGGGGAGGGGAGGCAAGGAGCCAGGAGAGAGGAGATGAGAGGGGAAAATAGAGGAGGAGAAGAGAGGGGGAGGAGAGGAGGAGAAAAGGAGAGGTGATGAGAAAATCCAACATTTTCAGACAATAACCACGTTTCCATCTGTTGTTGGCCTAGAGCGCAGGTGTCAAGACCACAGTAGGCACATTTTGTTATTTTCACACACCCGTTTTTGTGACCGAAAACTATTGGTAGAGTTGAAAATGCGATGGAAATACATTGAACTGCAGATTGTTATTCGCTACGTCAAAGCAAAAAAAACTTTTTATGTGTCCTACGTCATCACGCAGTTTTATTTATCCTCTTTGGTGGAAACATCATCATTGGGAAAATGTGCATATTTTCTTTATGCAAATTTGTTAAATATTAGCAATTGGATGGAAACCTAGCTAGTAATTAATGTCAACTGTTAACCAATCAACGAATGATCCGTCTGATCTGTCGATCGTCCAACTGACGTCCAACTGACGTCAACTGTTAACCAATCAACGAATGATCCGTCTGATCTGTCGATCGTCCAACTGACGTCCAACTGACGTCAACTGTTAACCAATCAACGAATGATCCGTCTGATCTGTCGATCGTCCAACTGACGTCCCTGCCCACCTGACAGCGAGGCGTTTCCACGGAGAGCGGGCAGGTCCGTCTCCGTGTCACACAGCAACCAGTTCACTCCAGAACCCGTCCTCCGGGTGTTACAGACGGGCTTTTCCTCGCCGCTCCGGTCGGAGTTCTGTTCCGCAGGGGTCAGCCCGGGGTCACACTGTGTTGTCACTTCCTGGTCCCCACAGGGGTCAAAGGTCACACAGTGGAAGTTTACCCTCGCTGCAGCAGAGAGAGAGAGGTGACTTTTCAAGTATCTGTGTTTGTCATATTTCCTGTGTCAGTGATCTCAGTTACGATAAAGAGTGTATTGTTTCACAACCCCGTCTTTCTCACACACACACACACACACACACACACACACACACACACACACACACACACACTCTCTTTCTCTCTCAAACGTGTGTGTCTGTTAATCTGTCTGATTATTTTGAGGACACACAGTGTGTTGTGAAATCTGTGAATGTATTGTAATGTTTTTAAAATGGTATAAACTGACTTAATTTTTTCTGGGCCCCAAGAAGAGTAGCTGCTGCTTTGGCAACAGCTAATGGGGATCCATAATAAATACAAATACCAAAATAAATACCTCTGTGTGAAGTGAAGAACTCTGGGAGACAGATGATGAAGGCGAGGAGGATGAGGATGAAGAGTTTGATGAGTGCTGCTCTGGTCATGGTAACGCATGACACACGGTCAGACAGACACGTGTAGTATTCTGCCTCCTTGTAGTCTGTTCCTCCACGAGACAGACAGTTCAGTAGTATACTGTCTCTCCTGTCTGTCTCTCCTCTGTCTGTCTCTCCTCTCTGTCTGTCTATCTGTCTGTCTCTCCTCTCTGTCTGTCTGTCTCTCTGTCTGTCTGTCTATCTGTCTGTCTGTCTATCTCTCTGTCTGTCTCTCCTCTCTCTCTGTCTCTCCTCTCTCTCTGTCTCTCCTCTCTCTGTCTCTCCTCTCTCTGTCTCTCCTCTCTGTCTGTCTCTCCTCTCTGTCTGTCTCTCCTCTCTGTCTGTCTCTCCTCTCTGTCTGTCTCTCCTCTCTGTCTGTCTCTCCTCTCTGTCTGTCTCTCCTCTCTGTCTGTCTCTCCTCTCTGTCTGTCTCTCCTCTCTGTCTCTGCTCTCTCTGTCTGTTTGTCTCTCCTCTCTGTCTGTTTGTCTCTCCTCTCTGTCTGTCTGTCTCTCCTCGTCTATGAACAGAGAAACCAGAGAACGTTACACTGTGGCTCACTACTCCACTTCCTCTGTCACTTCCTGAAACTGTCTTAGAGAGAGAGACAGAGAAGTGGAAAGAGACAGAGAGAGAGAAGTGGAAAGAGACAGAGAGAGAGAGAGAAGTGGAAAGAGACAGAGAGAGAGAGAGAGAGAGAGACAGAGAGAGAGAGAGAAGTGGAAAGAGACAGAGAGAGAGAGAGAGAGAGAGAGAGGAAAGAGAGGAGCGACAGAGAGAGAGAGAGAGAGTGGGAGAAAGACCGTTGAGTCAAAAAAAAAAAGGAGAGTTCGAGATGAAGAGGGAGAAAGATGATTATTGTGAATTGCCTCTCTCCTGAAGGACTCTGGGTAATGGGGTTTATTTAGTAAGAATGTTGAAGTGTTCTGTGTTCTAGAACACTAGGTTAATCACAAATGCATGAAGGCTATAGGTTGACAACTGTGTATGTCAAATCAAATCAAGAATGATTTGTTTCCCGAATACAACAGTGAAATGCTTACTTTACAAGCCCTTAACCAACAATGCCATTTTAAGAAAATACCTACAAAAAAGTAAGAAATTAGAATATGGCTCCATCTCATCAGACCTGTTATATGGCTCCGTCTCATCAGACCTGTTATATGTAACCAATATGGCTCCGTCTCATCAGACCTGTTATATGTAACCAATATGGCTCCGTCTCATCAGACCTGTTATATGTAACCAATATGGCTCCGTCTCATCAGACCTGTTATATGGCTCCGTCTCATCAGACCTGTTATATGTAACCAATATGGCTCCGTCTCATCAGACCTGTTATATGTAACCAATATGGCTCCGTCTCATCAGACCTGTTATATGGCTCCGTCTCATCAGACCTGTTATATGTAACCAATATGGCTCCGTCTCATCAGACCTGTTATATGTAACCAATATGGCTCCGTCTCATCAGACCTGTTATATGTAACCAATATGGCTCCGTCTCATCAGACCTGTTATATGTAACCAATATGGCTCCGTCTCATCAGACCTGTTATATGTAACCAATATGGCTCCGTCTCATCAGACCTGTTATATGTAACCAATATGGCTCCGTCTCATCAGACCTGTTATATGTAACCAATATGGCTCCGTCTCATCAGACCTGTTATATGTAACCAATATGGCTCCGTCTCATCAGACCTGTTATATGTAACCAATATGGCTCCGTCTCATCAGACCTGTTATATGTAACCAATATGGCTCCGTCTCATCAGACCTGTTATGTGTAACCAATATGGCTCCGTCTCATCAGACCTGTTATATGGCTCCGTCTCATCAGACCTGTTATATGTAACCAATATGGCTCCGTCTCATCAGACCTGTTATATGTAACCAATATGGCTCCGTCTCATCAGACCTGTTATATGTAACCAATATGGCTCCGTCTCATCAGACCTGTTATATGGCTCCGTCTCAACAGACCTGTTATATGTAACCAATATGGCCCCGTCTCAACAGACCTGTTATATGTAACCAATATGGCCCCGTCTCATCTGACCTGTTATATGTAACCAATATGGCTCCGTCTCATCAGATCTGTTATATGGCTCCGTCTCATCAGACCTGTTATATGTAACCAATATGGCTCCGTCTCATCAGACCTGTTATATGTAACCAATATGGCTCCGTCTCATCAGACCTGTTATATGTAACCAATATGGCTCCGTCTCATCAGACCTGTTATATGTAACCAATATGGCTCCGTCTCTTCAGACCTGTTATATGTAACCAATATGGCTCCGTCTCATCAGACCTGTTATATGTAACCAATATGGCTCCGTCTCATCAGACCTGTTATATGGCTCCGTCTCATCAGACCTGTTATATGTAACCAATATGGCTCCGTCTCATCAGACCTGTTATATGTAACCAATATGGCTCCGTCTCATCAGACCTGTTATATGTAACCAATATAGCTCCGTCTCATCAGACCTGTTATATGTAACCAATATGGCTCCGTCTCATCAGACCTGTTATATGGCTCCGTCTCATCAGACCTGTTATATGTAACCAATATGGCTCCGTCTCATCAGACCTGTTATATGTAACCAATATGGCTCCATCTCATCAGACCTGTTATATGGCTCCGTCTCATCAGACCTGTTATATGGCTCCGTCTCATCAGACCTGTTATATGGCTCCGTCTCATCAGACCTGTTATATGGCTCCGTCTCATCAGACCTGTTATATGTAACCAACATGGCTCCGTCTCATCAGACCTGTTATATGGCTCCGTCTCATCAGACCTGTTATATGGCTCCGTCTCATCAGACCTGTTATATGTAACCAACATGGCTCCGTCTCATCAGACCTGTTATATGGCTCCGTCTCATCAGACCTGTTATATGGCTCCGTCTCATCAGACCTGTTATATGGCTCCGTCTCATCAGACCTGTTATATGGCTCCGTCTCATCAGACCTGTTATATGGCCCCGTCTCATCAGACCTGTTATATGTAACCAATATGGCTCCGTCTCATCAGACCTGTTATATGTAACCAATATGGCTCCGTCTCATCAGACCTGTTATATGGCTCCGTCTCATCAGACCTGTTATATGTAACCAATATGGCTCCGTCTCATCAGACCTGTTATATGTAACCAATATGGCTCCGTCTCATCAGACCTGTTATATGTAACCAATATGGCTCCGTCTCATCAGACCTGTTATATGTAACCAATATGGCTCCGTCTCATCAGACCTGTTATATGTAACCAATATGGCTCCGTCTCATCAGACCTGTTATATGGCTCCGTCTCATCAGACCTGTTATATGGCTCCGTCTCATCAGACCTGTTATATGGCCCCGTCTCATCAGACCTGTTATATGTAACCAATATGGCTCCGTCTCATCAGACCTGTTATATGTAACCAATATGGCTCCGTCTCATCAGACCTGTTATATGTAACCAATATGGCTCCGTCTCATCAGACCTGTTATATGTAACCAATATGGCTCCGTCTCATCAGACCTGTTATATGGCTCCGTCTCATCAGACCTGTTATATGTAACCAATATGGCTCCGTCTCATCAGACCTGTTATATGGCTCCGTCTCATCAGACCTGTTATATGTAACCAAAATGGCTCCGTCTCATCAGACCTGTTATATGGCTCCGTCTCATCAGACCTGTTATATGTAACCAATATGGCTCCGTCTCATCAGACCTGTTATATGGCTCCGTCTCAACAGACCTGTTATATGGCTCCGTCTCATCAGACCTGTTATACGGCTCCGTCTCATCAGACCTGTTATATGTAACCAATATGGCCCCGTCTCATCAGACCTGTTATATGGCTCCGTCTCATCAGACCTGTTATATGTAACCAATATGGCTCCGTCTCATCAGACCTGTTATATGTAACCAATATGGCTCCGTCTCATCAGACCTGTTATATGTAACCAATATGGCTCCGTCTCATCAGACCTGTTATATGTAACCAATATGGCTCCGTCTCAACAGACCTGTTATATGTAACCAATATGGCTCCGTCTCATCAGACCTGTTATATGTAACCAATATGGCTCTGTCTCATCAGACCTGTTATATGTAACCAATATGGCTCCGTCTCATCAGACCTGTTATATGGCTCCGTCTCATCAGACCTGTTATATGTAACCAATATGGCCCCGTCTCATCAGACCTGTTATATGTAACCAATATGGCTCCGTCTCATCAGACCTGTTATATGTAACCAATATGGCCCCGTCTCATCAGACCTGTTATATGGCTCCGTCTCATCAGACCTGTTATATGTAACCAATATGGCTCCGTCTCAACAGACCTGTTATATGTAACCAATATGGCTCCGTCTCATCAGACCTGTTATATGTAACCAATATGGCTCCACCACTACATTGCCAAATCCTATCCAGACCTTTCAGACATGCTGACGTCAAAGGGCCCAGAGGAACAAATGGGGGGGGGGGGGGGTCGTTTCAGACCAGAAAGTGTCATTTTTTTTGGGGGGGGGGGGGTTTATCCACACCACAGGTTGCAAGTCAAGACATTGTCCACAGGAAGACGCTGGTGGTCACGTTGGGCTCAATGGCTCTGTCTCCTCTGTCCCCCTATTAATCCGTCCTTCCTCCCAGAGTACACTTGTTCTCTTCCCTTCATGGATTTGACAGTGAGGCCAGTTGGATTCAGTCCGATCACAGGTTACAGACAATGCAGCCTCAATGACTATTATAGAAAAGAAAAAACTTCCTCTAGTCCATCCAGGCCTATACACCAATCTAACGGTGGCAACAATAGTCCTTAGCGATATCTCCACACTCCACTGCAAAGTCTTGTATAACATGACACGAATGACCTGGTAATGTCAACATGTCCTGATGGCACCCTATTCCTTAAATAGTGCACTACTTTCAACCAGTTTGCAGTCCATATAGTGCACTACTACTAGCGCCCTAGGGTGCCATTTGGGACTGTCTCCAGTATGGATTTAAAACAACGCGATCACCAGATTCAAAACCAGGCCATCAGCCAATCAAAAAATTAGCTATTAATGACATGTGATGTGTCATCCTCCATTGGTTCAGACCATTCTGGATGAATAAGATCTAGTGAGCCAATCACCAGGGTCAGAAACAGTGACCAGACCAATGGACAACCAATCACCAGGGTCAGAAACAGTCACCAGACCAATGGACAACCAATCACCAGACCAATGGACAACCAATCACCAGGGTCAGAAACAGTCACCAGACCAATGGACAACCAATCACCAGGGGCAGAAACAGTCACCAGACCAATGGACAACCAATCACCAGGACAGAAACAGTCACCAGACCAATGGACAACCAATCACCAGGACAGAAATTGTCACCAGACCAATGGACAACCAATCACCAGGGTCAGAAACAGTCACCAGACCAATGGACAACCAATCACCAGGACAGAAACAGTACCAGATCAATGGACAACCAATCACCAGGACAGAAACAGTCACCAGACCAATGGACAATCAATCACCAGGGGACAGAAACAGTCACCAGACCAATGGACAACCAATCACCAGGACAGAAACAGTCACCAGACCAATGGACAACCAATCACCAGGACAGAAACAGTCACCAGACCAATGGACAACCAATCACCGGGACAGAAACAGTCACCAGACCAATGGACAACCAATCACCAGGGTCAGAAACAGTCACCAGACCAATGGACAACCAATCACCAGGACAGAAACAGACACCAGACCAATGGACAACCAATCACCAGGACAGAAACAGTCACCAGACCAATGGACAACCAATCACCAGGACAGAAACAGTGACCAGACCAATGGACAACCAATCACCAGGACAGAAACAGTTACCAGACCAATGGACAACCAATCACTAGGTCAGAAACAGTCACCAGACCAATGGACAACCAATCACCAGGACAGAAACAGTCACCAGACCAATGGACAACCAATCACCAGGACAGAAACAGTTACCAGACCAATGGACAACCAATCACCAGGACAGAAACAGTCACCAGACCAATGGACAACCAATCACCAGGACAGAAACAGACACCAGACCAATGGACAACCAATCACCAGGACAGAAACAGTCACCAGACCAATGGACAACCAATCACCAGGACAGAAACAGTCACCAGACCAATGGACAACCAATCACCAGAACAGAAACAGTCACCAGACCAACGAACAACCAATCACCAGACCAATGGACAACCAATCACCAGGACAGAAACAGTCACCAGACCAATGGACAACCGATCACCAGGACAGAAACAGTCACCAGACCAACGAACAACCAATCACCAGGGTCAGAAACAGCAGCAAGTCCATCATTGAGTCAAATGGGGGAACCAAGTGTTCAAAACGGAGACTTGTTTTAGATCTGTAAACAGCTACATCCAATGGATAATTTCATCACCATCAGATGTGATTCATCTGGATTGATTTGTAAAAAAAAGTACACTTAAAAATGTTCCCACTTTTAAAAAAATGTCTCCGTATTTTCAACTTGTGAAATTGGTGATGAATTGACTAAGGTTCCGGTCAACTGTATTACCATAGAAACAAAATGACAACATGGATTCCCGTTCCAGATTGGTTGGATATGATATGGGGCCATACTGGCATAAGATTGCGTAACATACGATAGAAAACAGTGCTTGACTTGGACGGAAATAGGTACCGGTACTCATTTTGTGTTTCAGTTTTGTTTATATTTTAGGTGTAGGAGCTCCACAATACTTTTGAGATAATATTATATAAGACGAACAGGAGTTGAAACAGTAGGCCATTTTGCTGCTCTTTAATTATTTGTTCTTCTTATCTCTTACCAAACAACAACAAAAAGTATTTTCTTAAAACTGCATTGTTGGTTATTAAAAGGGCTTGTAAAGTCAACATTTTACTGTAATGTCTACCTACACTTGTTGTATTCGGCGCATGTGACAAATACAATTTGAGTTGAAGTGCCGGTATTCAGCGTTTGAGCTCTTGCCCAAGTCAAACACTGGCGACAGAAAATATACTTACTTGAATGAACCTTGGTCCGGTTTATGGTTTTGGGACATCGGGCCCTGGAATTGATTGGGTTGGAAATGGGTTCCGTTCCATACGTTCTAGATTTGCTAAATTTTTGCAGTTGTAACTTTGCCGATGGACCAATCCTGGATCAGCCATTGGTTATGTCAGCTCTCATGGGCGTGATTATCTTTGAATAATTAATACAAGGCATCATGGGTAATTTTAAAAGTGGGTTTTATTTAGTTACCATAGTTACCAAACAGTCCAAGGGCTCTCTAGTATATCAACTGGCATACAACTTTTAGACTGTGTAGTCCTTAAATTAATACAACATGGTAAAAAAAAACACTACTAAAGTCTTAATTGGTCAAATCCAGGCACTATGACAACCATATAGAACTGTTTCACGTACAACTGTCTGTCCATCAAACCAGAGAAAGAAATAATAAACTTGACTCTAATATCTTTGCTTGTTAAAGTCGATTGAGCAGTCTGCATGCGGGGGTAGAGAAGTGTCACTTGTCTAGTTGCTTCTGTAAGTTCACACGCACCACCGTCACCTAAAGACAAAAAACAGACAGGACGAAGCGATAAAGTTATTCTGACTCTCTACACTCGTCAAAAAAAACTCAAAGTGGAAGTGAGCCGATACAAGGTAAGAAACGACTTGTTTTGTTTCGTCAAAGACCACAGCGCTGCTCGTCTTGTCATTATAAACTCACAAATCACAGTAGTTTTGATGATAATAGCAGAAGCCCCGTCTGCAGAACCCATAAAGGGGGAAATGCTTCGCCCGGTACGGATGCTTCGAAAGCGGCGTGAAATCATAGGAAAGCTGGGTGTTCCAACCGGCCTCGGGTCTCCTGTGATGTTTCTGTGGCGATTTACTTTCAGGAATTCATAAACTCACTCAAAATGTTCTCTTTTAATAGGCTACTAATTCCAGCGTTTTATCGAGTCGGGGCGGCGTCTCTGGCAGACTGAATAAGTCAGATTGATTTATAGTAGCTTGTCTGCCTGGCCCAAATCCTACTGAACGCTTCGCTGTTCGCTGTGCCATATATACTCATGATGTGAATATCTTCTGCTACGCGAACTGCCATAATGTTTATTTGTTTTTAATTATATGTTTTACTATGATGACGTTGAGCATTAACTCGTGTCGCGTTTAAAACAACTGGGAAGTCAGAACTCGGAAATCTTCGACTAACAGAATTCGGTGCGTTCAAGACAACTGGGAACTCGGAAAAAAAACGAGCACCAACTGATTTTAAAATCGTTTTGAATGGTTATCCAAGTCGGTAACTCGGGCCTCTTTCTAGAGCTTCGACTTTCCCGACATTAAGATCACCGACGTCATTGGCCTTTTATTTTTAGAGTTCCCAATTGTCTTGAAAGCAACATCAATCCCCGTTGTAAAGATAACAGGTTCTCCAGGTAGACTAGTTACTAGATAGATGGACAGGACACTACTGATACAGCAGGTAGACTAGTTACTAGATAGATGGACAGGACACACCACTACTGATACAGCAGGTAGACTAGTTACTAGATAGATGGACAGGACACTACTGATACAGCAGGTAGACTAGTTACTAGATAGATGGTCAGGACACTACTGATACAGCAGGTAGACTAGTTACTAGATAGATGGATAGGACACACCACTACTGATACAGCAGGTAGACTAGTTACTAGATAGATGGACAGGACACTACTGATACAGCAGGTAGACTAGTTACTAGATAGATGGACAGGACACACCACTACTGATACAGCAGGTAGACTAGTTACTAGATAGATGGACAGGACACACCACTACTGATACAGCAGGTAGACTAGTTACTAGATAGATGGACAGGACACACCACTACTGATACAGCAGGTAGACTAGTTACTAGATAGATGGACAGGACACACCACTACTGATACAGCAGGTAGACTAGTTACTAGATAGATGGACACACCACTACTGATACAGCAGGTAGACTAGTTACTAGATAGATGGACACACCACTACTGATACAGCAGGTAGACTAGTTACTAGATAGATGGACACACCACTACTGATACAGCAGGTAGACTAGTTACTAGATAGATGGACACACCACTACTGATACAGCAGGTAGACTAGTTACTAGATAGATGGACAGGACACACCACTACTGATACAGCAGGTAGACTAGTTACTAGATAGATGGACAGGACACACCACTACTGATACAGCAGGTAGACTAGTTACTAGATAGATGGACAGGACACTACTGATACAGCAGGTAGACTAGTTACTAGATAGATGGACAGGACACACCACTACTGATACAGCAGGTAGACTAGTTACTAGATAGATGGACAGGACACACCACTACTGATACAGCAGGTAGACTAGTTACTAGATAGATGGACAGGACACTACTGATACAGCAGGTAGACTACTTACTAGATAGATGGACAGGACACACCACTACTGATACAGCAGGTAGGCTAGTTACTAGATAGATGGACAGGACACTACTGATACAGCAGGTAGACTAGTTACTAGATAGATGGTCAGGACACTACTGATACAGCAGGTAGACTAGTTACTAGATAGATGGACAGGACACTACTGATACAGCAGGTAGACTAGTTACTAGATAGATGGCCAGGACACTACTGATACAGCAGGTAGACTAGTTACTAGATAGATGGACAGGACACACCACTACTGATACAGCAGGTAGACTAGTTACTAGATAGATGGTCAGGACACTACTGATACAGCAGGTAGACTAGTTACTAGATAGATGGACAGGACACACCACTACTGATACAGCAGGTAGACTAGTTACTAGATAGATGGACAGGACACTACTGATACAGCAGGTAGACTAGTTACTAGATAGATGGACAGGACACTACTGATACAGCAGGTAGACTAGTTACTAGATAGATGGACAGGACACTACTGATACAGCAGGTAGACTAGTTACTAGATAGATGGACAGGACACACCACTACTGATACAGCAGGTAGACTAGTTACTAGATAGATGCACAGGACACTACTGATACAGCAGGTAGACTAGTTACTAGATAGATGGACAGGACACACCACTACTGATACAGCAGGTAGACTAGTTACTAGATAGATGGACAGGACACTACTGATACAGCAGGTAGACTAGTTACTAGATAGATGGACAGGACACACCACTACTGATACAGCAGGTAGACTAGTTACTAGATAGATGGACAGGACACTACTGATACAGCAGGTAGACTAGTTACTAGATAGATGGACAGGACACTACTGATACAGCAGGTAGACTAGTTACTAGATAGATGGACAGGACACACCACTACTGATACAGCAGGTAGACTAGTTACTAGATAGATGGACAGGACACACCACTACTGATACAGCAGGTAGACTAGTTACTAGATAGATGGTCAGGACACTACTGATACAGCAGGTAGACTAGTTACTAGATAGATGGACAGGACACTACTGATACAGCAGGTAGACTAGTTACTAGATAGATGGACAGGACACTACTGATACAGCAGGTAGACTAGTTACTAGATAGATGGACAGGACACTACTGATACAGCAGGTAGACTAGTTACTAGATAGATGGACAGGACACACCACTACTGATACAGCAGGTAGACTAGTTACTAGATAGATGGTCAGGACACTACTGATACAGCAGGTAGACTAGTTACTAGATAGATGGGCATGACACTACTGATACAGCAGGTAGACTAGTTACTAGATAGATGGACAGGACACACCACTACTGATACAGCAGGTAGACTAGTTACTAGATAGATGGACAGGACACACCACTACTGATACAGCAGGTAGACTAGTTACTAGATAGATGGACAGGACACTACTGATACAGCAGGTAGACTAGTTACTAGATAGATGGACAGGACACACCACTACTGATACAGCAGGTAGACTAGTTACTAGATAGATGGACAGGACACACCACTACTGATACAGCAGGTAGACTAGTTACTAGATAGATGGACAGGACACTACTGATACAGCAGGTAGACTAGTTACTAGATAGATGGACAGGACACACCACTACTGATACAGCAGGTAGACTAGTTACTAGATAGATGGTCAGGACACTACTGATACAGCAGGTAGACTAGTTACTAGATAGATGGACAGGACACACCACTACTGATACAGCAGGTAGACTAGTTACTAGATAGATGGACAGGACACTACTGATACAGCAGGTAGACTAGTTACTAGATAGATGGACAGGACACACCACTACTGATACAGCAGGTAGACTAGTTACTAGATAGATGGACACACCACTACTGATACAGCAGGTAGACTAGTTACTAGATAGATGGACAGGACACTACTGATACAGCAGGTAGACTAGTTACTAGATAGATGGACAGGACACACCACTACTGATACAGCAGGTAGACTAGTTACTAGATAGATGGACACACCACTACTGATACAGCAGGTAGACTAGTTACTAGATAGATGGACAGGACACTACTGATACAGCAGGTAGACTAGTTACTAGATAGATGGTCAGGACACTACTGATACAGCAGGTAGACTAGTTACTAGATAGATGGACAGGACACTACTGATACAGCAGGTAGACTAGTTACTAGATAGATGGTCAGGACACTACTGATACAGCAGGTAGACTAGTTACTAGATAGATGGTCAGGACACTACTGATACAGCAGGTAGACTAGTTACTAGATAGATGGACAGGACACTACTGATACAGCAGGTAGACTAGTTACTAGATAGATGGTCAGGACACTACTGATACAGCAGGTAGACTAGTTACTAGATAGATGGTCAGGACACTACTGATACAGCAGGTAGACTAGTTACTAGATAGATGGACAGGACACTACTGATACAGCAGGTAGACTAGTTACTAGATAGATGGTCAGGACACTACTGATACAGCAGGTAGACTAGTTACTAGATAGATGGACAGGACACACCACTACTGATACAGCAGGTAGACTAGTTACTAGATAGATGGACAGGACACACCACTACTGATACAGCAGGTAGACTAGTTACTAGATAGATGGACAGGACACTACTGATACAGCAGGTAGACTAGTTACTAGATAGATGGACAGGACACTACTGATACAGCAGGTAGACTAGTTACTAGATAGATGGACAGGACACACCACTACTGATACAGCAGGTAGACTAGTTACTAGATAGATGGACAGGACACACCACTACTGATACAGCTGGTAGACTAGTTACTAGATAGATGGACAGGACACTACTGATACAGCAGGTAGACTAGTTACTAGATAGATGGATAGGACACACCACTACTGATACAGCAGGTAGACTAGTTACTAGATAGATGGACAGGACACTACTGATACAGCAGGTAGACTAGTTACTAGATAGATGGACAGGACACTACTGATACAGCAGGTAGACTAGTTACTAGATAGATGGACAGGACACTACTGATACAGCAGGTAGACTAGTTACTAGATAGATGGACAGGACACACCACTACTGATACAGCAGGTAGACTAGTTACTAGATAGATGGTCAGGACACACCACTACTGATACAGCAGGTAGACTAGTTACTAGATAGATGGTCAGGACACACCACTACTGATACAGCAGGTAGACTAGTTACTAGATAGATGGACAGGACACACCACTACTGATACAGCTGGTAGACTAGTTACTAGATAGATGGACAGGACACTACTGATACAGCAGGTAGACTAGTTACTAGATAGATGGACAGGACACTACTGATACAGCAGGTAGACTAGTTACTAGATAGATGGACAGGATACTACTGATACAGCAGGTAGACTAGTTACTAGATAGATGGACAGGACACACCACTACTGATACAGCAGGTAGACTAGTTACTAGATAGATGGTCAGGACACACCACTACTGATACAGCAGGTAGACTAGTTACTAGATAGATGGACAGGACACACCACTACTGATACAGCAGGTAGACTAGTTACTAGATAGATGGACAGGACACTACTGATACAGCAGGTAGACTAGTTACTAGATAGATGGATAGGACACACCACTACTGATACAGCAGGTAGACTAGTTACTAGATAGATGGACAGGACACTACTGATACAGCAGGTAGACTAGTTACTAGATAGATGGACAGGACACACCACTACTGATACAGCAGGTAGACTAGTTACTAGATAGATGCACAGGACACTACTGATACAGCAGGTAGACTAGTTACTAGATAGATGGACAGGACACACCACTACTGATACAGCAGGTAGACTAGTTACTAGATAGATGGACAGGACACTACTGATACAGCAGGTAGACTAGTTACTAGATAGATGGACAGGACACACCACTACTGATACAGCAGGTAGACTAGTTACTAGATAGATGGACAGGACACACCACTACTGATACAGCAGGTAGACTAGTTACTAGATAGATGGACAGGACACTACTGATACAGCAGGTAGACTAGTTACTAGATAGATGGACAGGACACTACTGATACAGCAGGTAGACTAGTTACTAGATAGATGGACAGGACACACCACTACTGATACAGCAGGTAGACTAGTTACTAGATAGATGGTCAGGACACACCACTACTGATACAGCAGGTAGACTAGTTACTAGATAGATGGACAGGACACACCACTACTGATACAGCAGGTAGACTAGTTACTAGATAGATGGACAGGACACACCACTACTGATACAGCAGGTAGACTAGTTACTAGATAGATGGACAGGACACTACTGATACAGCAGGTAGACTAGTTACTAGATAGATGGACAGGACACTACTGATACAGCAGGTAGACTAGTTACTAGATAGATGGACAGGACACTACTGATACAGCAGGTAGACTAGTTACTAGATAGATGGTCAGGACACTACTGATACAGCAGGTAGACTAGTTACTAGATAGATGGACAGGACACACCACTACTGATACAGCAGGTAGACTAGTTACTAGATAGATGGACAGGACACTACTGATACAGCAGGTAGACTACTTACTAGATAGATGGACAGGACACACCACTACTGATACAGCAGGTAGACTAGTTACTAGATAGATGGACAGGACACTACTGATACAGCAGGTAGACTAGTTACTAGATAGATGGTCAGGACACACCACTACTGATACAGCAGGTAGACTAGTTACTAGATAGATGGACAGGACACTACTGATACAGCAGGTAGACTAGTTACTAGATAGATGGTCAGGACACTACTGATACAGCAGGTAGACTAGTTACTAGATAGATGGACAGGACACACCACTACTGATACATCAGGTAGACTAGTTACTAGATAGATGGACAGGACACTACTGATACAGCAGGTAGACTAGTTACTAGATAGATGGACAGGACACTACTGATACAGCAGGTAGACTAGTTACTAGATAGATGGACAGGACACTACTGATACAGCAGGTAGACTAGTTACTAGATAGATGGACACACCACTACTGATACAGCAGGTAGACTAGTTACTAGATAGATGGACAGGACACTACTGATACAGCAGGTAGACTAGTTACTAGATAGATGGACAGGACACTACTGATACAGCAGGTAGACTAGTTACTAGATAGATGGACAGGACACTACTGATACAGCAGGTAGACTAGTTACTAGATAGATGGACAGGACACACCACTACTGATACAGCAGGTAGACTAGTTACTAGATAGATGGACACACCACTACTGATACAGCAGGTAGACTAGTTACTAGATAGATGGACAGGACACTACTGATACAGCAGGTAGACTAGTTACTAGATAGATGGACAGGACACACCACTACTGATACAGAAGGTAGACTAGTTACTAGATAGATGGACAGGACACTACTGATACAGCAGGTAGACTAGTTACTAGATAGATGGACAGGACACACCACTACTGATACAGCAGGTAGACTAGTTACTAGATAGATGGTCAGGACACTACTGATACAGCAGGTAGACTAGTTACTAGATAGATGGACAGGACACACCACTACTGATACAGCAGGTAGACTAGTTACTAGATAGATGGACAGGACACTACTGATACAGCAGGTAGACTAGTTACTAGATAGATGGACAGGACACTACTGATACAGCAGGTAGACTAGTTACTAGATAGATGGACAGGACACACCACTACTGATACAGCAGGTAGACTAGTTACTAGATAGACTGACAGGACACACCACTACTGATACAGCTGGTAGACTAGTTACTAGATAGATGGACAGGACACTACTGATACAGCAGGTAGACTAGTTACTAGATAGATGGACAGGACACACCACTACTGATACAGCAGGTAGACTAGTTACTAGATAGATGGACACACCACTACTGATACAGCAGGTAGACTAGTTACTAGATAGATGGACAGGACACACCACTACTGATACAGCAGGTAGACTAGTTACTAGATAGATGGACAGGACACTACTGATACAGCAGGTAGACTAGTTACTAGATAGATGGATAGGACACACCACTACTGATACAGCAGGTAGACTAGTTACTAGATAGATGGACAGGACACTACTGATACAGCAGGTAGACTAGTTACTAGATAGATGGACAGGACACTACTGATACAGCAGGTAGACTAGTTACTAGATAGATGGACAGGACACTACTGATACAGCAGGTAGACTAGTTACTAGATAGATGGACAGGACACACCACTACTGATACAGCAGGTAGACTAGTTACTAGATAGATGGACACACCACTACTGATACAGCAGGTAGACTAGTTACTAGATAGATGGACAGGACACTACTGATACAGCAGGTAGACTAGTTACTAGATAGATGGTCAGGACACACCACTACTGATACAGCAGGTAGACTAGTTACTAGATAGATGGACAGGACACTACTGATACAGCAGGTAGACTAGTTACTAGATAGATGGACAGGACACTACTGATACAGCAGGTAGACTAGTTACTAGATAGATGGTCAGGACACTACTGATACAGCAGGTAGACTAGTTACTAGATAGATGGATAGGACACACCACTACTGATACAGCAGGTAGACTAGTTACTAGATAGATGGTCAGGACACACCACTACTGATACAGCAGGTAGACTAGTTACTAGATAGACTGACAGGACACACCACTACTGATACAGCAGGTAGACTAGTTACTAGATAGATGGACAGGACACACCACTACTGATACAGCAGGTAGACTAGTTACTAGATAGATGGACAGGACACTACTGATACAGCAGGTAGACTAGTTACTAGATAGATGGATAGGACACACCACTACTGATACAGCAGGTAGACTAGTTACTAGATAGATGGTCAGGACACACCACTACTGATACAGCAGGTAGACTAGTTACTAGATAGACTGACAGGACACACCACTACTGATACAGCAGGTAGACTAGTTACTAGATAGATGGACAGGACACACCACTACTGATACAGCAGGTAGACTAGTTACTAGATAGATGGACAGGACACACCACTACTGATACAGCAGGTAGACTAGTTACTAGATAGATGGACAGGACACACCACTACTGATACAGCAGGTAGACTAGTTACTAGATAGATGGACAGGACACACCACTACTGATACAGCAGGTAGACTAGTTACTAGATAGATGGACAGGACACTACTGATACAGCAGGTAGACTAGTTACTAGATAGATGGACAGGACACACCACTACTGATACAGCTGGTAGACTAGTTACTAGATAGATGGACAGGACACTACTGATACAGCAGGTAGACTAGTTACTAGATAGATGGACAGGACACTACTGATACAGCAGGTAGACTAGTTACTAGATAGATGGTCAGGACATTACTGATACAGCAGGTAGACTAGTTACTAGATAGATGGTCAGGACACTACTGATACAGCAGGTAGACTAGTTACTAGATAGATGGACAGGACACACCACTACTGATACAGCAGGTAGACTAGTTACTAGATAGATGGACAGGACACTACTGATACAGCAGGTAGACTAGTTACTAGATAGATGGACAGGACACACCACTACTGATACAGCAGGTAGACTAGTTACTAGATAGATGGACAGGACACTACTGATACAGCAGGTAGACTAGTTACTAGATAGATGGACAGGACACACCACTACTGATACAGCAGGTAGACTAGTTACTAGATAGATGGACAGGACACACCACTACTGATACAGCAGGTAGACTAGTTACTAGATAGATGGACAGGACACACCACTACTGATACAGCAGGTAGACTAGTTACTAGATAGATGGACAGGACACACCACTACTGATACAGCAGGTAGACTAGTTACTAGATAGATGGACACACCACTACTGATACAGCAGGTAGACTAGTTACTAGATAGATGGTCAGGACACTACTGATACAGCAGGTAGACTAGTTACTAGATAGATGGACAGGACACACCACTACTGATACAGCAGGTAGACTAGTTACTAGATAGATGGACAGGACACACCACTACTGATACAGCAGGTAGACTAGTTACTAGATAGATGGACAGGACACTACTGATACAGCAGGTAGACTAGTTACTAGATAGATGGACAGGACACACCACTACTGATACAGCAGGTAGACTAGTTACTAGATAGATGCACAGGACACTACTGATACAGCAGGTAGACTAGTTACTAGATAGATGGACAGGACACACCACTACTGATACAGCAGGTAGACTAGTTACTAGATAGATGGACAGGACACTACTGATACAGCAGGTAGACTAGTTACTAGATAGATGGACAGGACACACCACTACTGATACAGCAGGTAGACTAGTTACTAGATAGATGGACAGGACACACCACTACTGATACAGCAGGTAGACTAGTTACTAGATAGATGGTCAGGACACTACTGATACAGCAGGTAGACTAGTTACTAGATAGATGGACAGGACACTACTGATACAGCAGGTAGACTAGTTACTAGATAGATGGACAGGACACTACTGATACAGCAGGTAGACTAGTTACTAGATAGATGGACAGGACACTACTGATACAGCAGGTAGACTAGTTACTAGATAGATGGACAGGACACACCACTACTGATACAGCAGGTAGACTAGTTACTAGATAGATGGTCAGGACACTACTGATACAGCAGGTAGACTAGTTACTAGATAGATGGACAGGACACACCACTACTGATACAGCAGGTAGACTAGTTACTAGATAGATGGACAGGACACACCACTACTGATACAGCAGGTAGACTAGTTACTAGATAGATGGTCAGGACACTACTGATACAGCAGGTAGACTAGTTACTAGATAGATGGACAGGACACTACTGATACAGCAGGTAGACTAGTTACTAGATAGATGGACACACCACTACTGATACAGCAGGTAGACTAGTTACTAGATAGATGGTCAGGACACTACTGATACAGCAGGTAGACTAGTTACTAGATAGATGGACAGGACACTACTGATACAGCAGGTAGACTAGTTACTAGATAGATGGTCAGGACACACCACTACTGATACAGCAGGTAGACTAGTTACTAGATAGATGGTCAGGACACTACTGATACAGCAGGTAGACTAGTTACTAGATAGATGGACACAGCACTACTGATACAGCAGGTAGACTAGTTACTAGATAGATGGACAGGACACACCACTACTGATACAGCAGGTAGACTAGTCACTAGATAGATGGACAGGACACTACTGATACAGCAGGTAGACTAGTTACTAGATAGATGGACAGGACACACCACTACTGATACAGCAGGTAGACTAGTTACTAGATAGATGGACAGGACACTACTGATACAGCAGGTAGACTAGTTACTAGATAGATGGACAGGACACTACTGATACAGCAGGTAGACTAGTTACTAGATAGATGGTCAGGACACTACTGATACAGCAGGTAGACTAGTTACTAGATAGATGGACAGGACACTACTGATACAGCAGGTAGACTAGTTACTAGATAGATGGATAGGACACTACTGATACAGCAGGTAGACTAGTTACTAGATAGATGGTCAGGACACTACTGATACAGCAGGTAGACTAGTTACTAGATAGATGGACAGGACACACCACTACTGATACAGCAGGTAGACTAGTTACTAGATAGATGGACAGGACACTACTGATACAGCAGGTAGACTAGTTACTAGATAGATGGACAGGACACACCACTACTGATACAGCAGGTAGACTAGTTACTAGATAGATGGACAGGACACTACTGATACAGCAGGTAGACTAGTTACTAGATAGATGGTCAGGACACACCACTACTGATACAGCAGGTAGACTAGTTACTAGATAGATGGACAGGACACACCACTACTGATACAGCAGGTAGACTAGTTACTAGATAGATGGACAGGACACTACTGATACAGCAGGTAGACTAGTTACTAGATAGATGGACAGGACACACCACTACTGATACAGCAGGTAGACTAGTTACTAGATAGATGGACAGGACACTACTGATACAGCAGGTAGACTAGTTACTAGATAGATGGTCAGGACACTACTGATACAGCAGGTAGACTAGTTACTAGATAGATGGACAGGACACACCACTACTGATACAGCAGGTAGACTAGTTACTAGATAGATGGACAGGACACTACTGATACAGCAGGTAGACTAGTTACTAGATAGATGGTCAGGACACTACTGATACAGCAGGTAGACTAGTTACTAGATAGATGGACAGGACACACCACTACTGATACAGCAGGTAGACTAGTTACTAGATAGATGGACAGGACACTACTGATACAGCAGGTAGACTAGTTACTAGATAGATGGTCAGGACACACCACTACTGATACAGCAGGTAGACTAGTTACTAGATAGATGGACAGGACACTACTGATACAGCAGGTAGACTAGTTACTAGATAGATGGTCAGGACACTACTGATACAGCAGGTAGACTAGTTACTAGATAGATGGACAGGACACTACTGATACAGCAGGTAGACTAGTTACTAGATAGATGGTCAGGACACTACTGATACAGCAGGTAGACTAGTTACTAGATAGATGGACAGGCACCACTACTGATACAGCAGGTAGACTAGTTACTAGATAGATGGACAGGACACTACTGATACAGCAGGTAGACTAGTTACTAGATAGATGGACAGGACACTACTGATACAGCAGGTAGACTAGTTACTAGATAGATGGACAGGACACTACTGATACAGCAGGTAGACTAGTTACTAGATAGATGGACAGGACACTACTGATACAGCAGGTAGACTAGTTACTAGATAGATGGACAGGACACACCACTACTGATACAGCAGGTAGACTAGTTACTAGATAGATGGACAGGACACACCACTACTGATACAGCAGGTAGACTAGTTACTAGATAGATGGACAGGACACTACTGATACAGCAGGTAGACTAGTTACTAGATAGATGGTCAGGACACACCACTACTGATACAGCAGGTAGACTAGTTACTAGATAGATGGACAGGACACTACTGATACAGCAGGTAGACTAGTTACTAGATAGATGGTCAGGACACTACTGATACAGCAGGTAGACTAGTTACTAGATAGATGGACAGGACACTACTGATACAGCAGGTAGACTAGTTACTAGATAGATGGACAGGACACTACTGATACAGCAGGTAGACTAGTTACTAGATAGATGGACAGGACACTACTGATACAGCAGGTAGACTAGTTACTAGATAGATGGACAGGACACTACTGATACAGCAGGTAGACTAGTTACTAGATAGATGGACAGGACACACCACTACTGATACAGCAGGTAGACTAGTTACTAGATAGATGGTCAGGACACACCACTACTGATACAGCAGGTAGACTAGTTACTAGATAGATGGACAGGACACTACTGATACAGCAGGTAGACTAGTTACTAGATAGATGGACAGGACACACCACTACTGATACAGCAGGTAGACTAGTTACTAGATAGATGGTCAGGACACACCACTACTGATACAGCAGGTAGACTAGTTACTAGATAGATGGACAGGACACTACTGATACAGCAGGTAGACTAGTTACTAGATAGATGGACAGGACACTACTGATACAGCAGGTAGACTAGTTACTAGATAGATGGACAGGACACTACTGATACAGCAGGTAGACTAGTTACTAGATAGATGGTCAGGACACTACTGATACAGCAGGTAGACTAGTTACTAGATAGATGGACAGGACACACCACTACTGATACAGCAGGTAGACTAGTTACTAGATAGATGGACAGGACACTACTGATACAGCAGGTAGACTAGTTACTAGATAGATGGACAGGACACTACTGATACAGCAGGTAGACTAGTTACTAGATAGATGGACAGGACACTACTGATACAGCAGGTAGACTAGTTACTAGATAGATGGACAGGACACACCACTACTGATACAGCAGGTAGACTAGTTACTAGATAGATGGTCAGGACACTACTGATACAGCAGGTAGACTAGTTACTAGATAGATGGACAGGACACTACTGATACAGCAGGTAGACTAGTTACTAGATAGATGGTCAGGACACTACTGATACAGCAGGTAGACTAGTTACTAGATAGATGGACAGGACCACTACTGATACAGCAGGTAGACTAGTTACTAGATAGATGGTCAGGACACTACTGATACAGCAGGTAGACTAGTTACTAGATAGATGGACAGGACACTACTGATACAGCAGGTAGACTAGTTACTAGATAGATGGACAGGACACTACTGATACAGCAGGTAGACTAGTTACTAGATAGATGGTCAGGACACTACTGATACAGCAGGTAGACTAGTTACTAGATAGATGGACAGGACACTACTGATACAGCAGGTAGACTAGTTACTAGATAGATGGTCAGGACACACCACTACTGATACAGCAGGTAGACTAGTTACTAGATAGATGGACAGGACACTACTGATACAGCAGGTAGACTAGTTACTAGATAGATGGTCAGGACACTACTGATACAGCAGGTAGACTAGTTACTAGATAGATGGACAGGACACTACTGATACAGCAGGTAGACTAGTTACTAGATAGATGGTCAGGACACTACTGATACAGCAGGTAGACTAGTTACTAGATAGATGGACAGGACCACTACTGATACAGCAGGTAGACTAGTTACTAGATAGATGGACAGGACACTACTGATACAGCAGGTAGACTAGTTACTAGATAGATGGACAGGACACTACTGATACAGCAGGTAGACTAGTTACTAGATAGATGGACAGGACACTACTGATACAGCAGGTAGACTAGTTACTAGATAGATGGACAGGACACTACTGATACAGCAGGTAGACTAGTTACTAGATAGATGGACAGGACACTACTGATACAGCAGGTAGACTAGTTACTAGATAGATGGACAGGACACACCACTACTGATACAGCAGGTAGACTAGTTACTAGATAGATGGACAGGACACACCACTACTGATACAGCAGGTAGACTAGTTACTAGATAGATGGACAGGACACACCACTACTGATACAGCAGGTAGACTAGTTACTAGATAGATGGTCAGGACACACCACTACTGATACAGCAGGTAGACTAGTTACTAGATAGATGGACAGGACACTACTGATACAGCAGGTAGACTAGTTACTAGATAGATGGACAGGACACTACTGATACAGCAGGTAGACTAGTTACTAGATAGATGGACAGGACACTACTGATACAGCAGGTAGACTAGTTACTAGATAGATGGACAGGACACTACTGATACAGCAGGTAGACTAGTTACTAGATAGATGGACAGGACACACCACTACTGATACAGCAGGTAGACTAGTTACTAGATAGATGGTCAGGACACACCACTACTGATACAGCAGGTAGACTAGTTACTAGATTGATGGACAGGACACTACTGATACAGCAGGTAGACTAGTTACTAGATAGATGGACAGGACACACCACTACTGATACAGCAGGTAGACTAGTTACTAGATAGATGGTCAGGACACACCACTACTGATACAGCAGGTAGACTAGTTACTAGATAGATGGACAGGACACACCACTACTGATACAGCAGGTAGACTAGTTACTAGATAGATGGACAGGACACTACTGATACAGCAGGTAGACTAGTTACTAGATAGATGGACAGGACACTACTGATACAGCAGGTAGACTAGTTACTAGATAGATGGACAGGACACTACTGATACAGCAGGTAGACTAGTTACTAGATAGATGGACAGGACACACCACTACTGATACAGCAGGTAGACTAGTTACTAGATAGATGGACAGGACACTACTGATACAGCAGGTAGACTAGTTACTAGATAGATGGACAGGACACTACTGATACAGCAGGTAGACTAGTTACTAGATAGATGGTCAGGACACACCACTACTGATACAGCAGGTAGACTAGTTACTAGATAGATGGACAGGACACACCACTACTGATACAGCAGGTAGACTAGTTACTAGATAGATGGACAGGACACTACTGATACAGCAGGTAGACTAGTTACTAGATAGATGGTCAGGACACACCACTACTGATACAGCAGGTAGACTAGTTACTAGATAGATGGACAGGACACACCACTACTGATACAGCAGGTAGACTAGTTACTAGATAGATGGTCAGGACACACCACTACTGATACAGCAGGTAGACTAGTTACTAGATAGATGGACAGGACACTACTGATACAGCAGGTAGACTAGTTACTAGATAGATGGACAGGACACACCACTACTGATACAGCAGGTAGACTAGTTACTAGATAGATGGTCAGGACACACCACTACTGATACAGCAGGTAGACTAGTTACTAGATAGATGGACAGGACACTACTGATACAGCAGGTAGACTAGTTACTAGATAGATGGATAGGACACTACTGATACAGCAGGTAGACTAGTTACTAGATAGATGGACAGGACACTACTGATACAGCAGGTAGACTAGTTACTAGATAGATGGTCAGGACACTACTGATACAGCAGGTAGACTAGTTACTAGATAGATGGACAGGACACACCACTACTGATACAGCAGGTAGACTAGTTACTAGATAGATGGACAGGACACTACTGATACAGCAGGTAGACTAGTTACTAGATAGATGGTCAGGACACTACTGATACAGCAGGTAGACTAGTTACTAGATAGATGGACAGGACACTACTGATACAGCAGGTAGACTAGTTACTAGATAGATGGACAGGACACACCACTACTGATACAGCAGGTAGACTAGTTACTAGATAGATGGTCAGGACACTACTGATACAGCAGGTAGACTAGTTACTAGATAGATGGACAGGACACTACTGATACAGCAGGTAGACTAGTTACTAGATAGATGGTCAGGACACTACTGATACAGCAGGTAGACTAGTTACTAGATAGATGGACACACCACTACTGATACAGCAGGTAGACTAGTTACTAGATAGATGGTCAGGACACTACTGATACAGCAGGTAGACTAGTTACTAGATAGATGGACAGGACACTACTGATACAGCAGGTAGACTAGTTACTAGATAGATGGACAGGACACTACTGATACAGCAGGTAGACTAGTTACTAGATAGATAGTCAGGACACTACTGATACAGCAGGTAGACTAGTTACTAGATAGATGGACAGGACACTACTGATACAGCAGGTAGACTAGTTACTAGATAGATGGTCAGGACACACCACTACTGATACAGCAGGTAGACTAGTTACTAGATAGATGGACAGGACACTACTGATACAGCAGGTAGACTAGTTACTAGATAGATGGTCAGGACACTACTGATACAGCAGGTAGACTAGTTACTAGATAGATGGACAGGACACTACTGATACAGCAGGTAGACTAGTTACTAGATAGATGGTCAGGACACTACTGATACAGCAGGTAGACTAGTTACTAGATAGATGGACACACCACTACTGATACAGCAGGTAGACTAGTTACTAGATAGATGGACAGGACACTACTGATACAGCAGGTAGACTAGTTACTAGATAGATGGACAGGACACTACTGATACAGCAGGTAGACTAGTTACTAGATAGATGGACAGGACACTACTGATACAGCAGGTAGACTAGTTACTAGATAGATGGACAGGACACTACTGATACAGCAGGTAGACTAGTTACTAGATAGATGGACAGGACACACCACTACTGATACAGCAGGTAGACTAGTTACTAGATAGATGGACAGGACACACCACTACTGATACAGCAGGTAGACTAGTTACTAGATAGATGCACAGGACACTACTGATACAGCAGGTAGACTAGTTACTAGATAGATGGTCAGGACACTACTGATACAGCAGGTAGACTAGTTACTAGATAGATGGACAGGACACACCACTACTGATACAGCAGGTAGACTAGTTACTAGATAGATGGACAGGACACACCACTACTGATACAGCAGGTAGACTAGTTACTAGATAGATGGACAGGACACACCACTACTGATACAGCAGGTAGACTAGTTACTAGATAGATGGACAGGACACTACTGATACAGCAGGTAGACTAGTTACTAGATAGATGGTCAGGACACACCACTACTGATACAGCAGGTAGACTAGTTACTAGATAGATGGACAGGACACTACTGATACAGCAGGTAGACTAGTTACTAGATAGATGGTCAGGACACTACTGATACAGCAGGTAGACTAGTTACTAGATAGATGGTCAGGACACTACTGATACAGCAGGTAGACTAGTTACTAGATAGATGGACAGGACACTACTGATACAGCAGGTAGACTAGTTACTAGATAGATGGACAGGACACTACTGATACAGCAGGTAGACTAGTTACTAGATAGATGGACAGGACACTACTGATACAGCAGGTAGACTAGTTACTAGATAGATGGACAGGACACACCACTACTGATACAGCAGGTAGACTAGTTACTAGATAGATGGTCAGGACACACCACTACTGATACAGCAGGTAGACTAGTTACTAGATAGATGGACAGGACACTACTGATACAGCAGGTAGACTAGTTACTAGATAGATGGACAGGACACACCACTACTGATACAGCAGGTAGACTAGTTACTAGATAGATGGTCAGGACACACCACTACTGATACAGCAGGTAGACTAGTTACTAGATAGATGGACAGGACACACCACTACTGATACAGCAGGTAGACTAGTTACTAGATAGATGGACAGGACACTACTGATACAGCAGGTAGACTAGTTACTAGATAGATGGACAGGACACTACTGATACAGCAGGTAGACTAGTTACTAGATAGATGGACAGGACACTACTGATACAGCAGGTAGACTAGTTACTAGATAGATGGACAGGACACACCACTACTGATACAGCAGGTAGACTAGTTACTAGATAGATGGACAGGACACTACTGATACAGCAGGTAGACTAGTTACTAGATAGATGGACAGGACACTACTGATACAGCAGGTAGACTAGTTACTAGATAGATGGTCAGGACACACCACTACTGATACAGCAGGTAGACTAGTTACTAGATAGATGGACAGGACACACCACTACTGATACAGCAGGTAGACTAGTTACTAGATAGATGGACAGGACACTACTGATACAGCAGGTAGACTAGTTACTAGATAGATGGTCAGGACACACCACTACTGATACAGCAGGTAGACTAGTTACTAGATAGATGGACAGGACACACCACTACTGATACAGCAGGTAGACTAGTTACTAGATAGATGGTCAGGACACTACTGATACAGCAGGTAGACTAGTTACTAGAGAGATGGACAGGACACTACTGATACAGCAGGTAGACTAGTTACTAGATAGATGGACAGGACACTACTGATACAGCAGGTAGACTAGTTACTAGATAGATGGACAGGACACTACTGATACAGCAGGTAGACTAGTTACTAGATAGATGGACAGGACACTACTGATACAGCAGGTAGACTAGTTACTAGATAGATGGACAGGACACTACTGATACAGCAGGTAGACTAGTTACTAGACAGATGGACAGGACACTACTGATACAGCAGGTAGACTAGTTACTAGATAGATGGACAGGACACACCACTACTGATACAGCAGGTAGACTAGTTACTAGATAGATGGACAGGACACTACTGATACAGCAGGTAGACTAGTTACTAGATAGATGGACAGGACACTACTGATACAGCAGGTAGACTAGTTACTAGATAGATGGGCATGACACTACTGATACAGCAGGTAGACTAGTTACTAGATAGATGGACAGGACACTACTGATACAGCAGGTAGACTAGTTACTAGATAGATGGACACACCACTACTGATACAGCAGGTAGACTAGTTACTAGATAGATGGACAGGACACACCACTACTGATACAGCAGGTAGACTAGTTACTAGATAGATGGACACACCACTACTGATACAGCAGGTAGACTAGTTACTAGATAGATGGTCAGGACACACCACTACTGATACAGCAGGTAGACTAGTTACTAGATAGATGGACAGGACACTACTGATACAGCAGGTAGACTAGTTACTAGATAGATGGACAGGACACTACTGATACAGCAGGTAGACTAGTTACTAGATAGATGGTCAGGACACTACTGATACAGCAGGTAGACTAGTTACTAGATAGATGGACAGGACACACCACTACTGATACAGCAGGTAGACTAGTTACTAGATAGATGGACAGGACACTACTGATACAGCAGGTAGACTAGTTACTAGATAGATGGACAGGACACACCACTACTGATACAGCAGGTAGACTAGTTACTAGATAGATGGTCAGGACACACCACTACTGATACAGCAGGTAGACTAGTTACTAGATAGATGGTCAGGACACTACTGATACAGCAGGTAGACTAGTTACTAGATAGATGGACAGGACACACCACTACTGATACAGCAGGTAGACTAGTTACTAGATAGATGGTCAGGACACTACTGATACAGCAGGTAGACTAGTTACTAGATAGATGGACAGGACACACCACTACTGATACAGCAGGTAGACTAGTTACTAGATAGATGGTCAGGACACACCACTACTGATACAGCAGGTAGACTAGTTACTAGATAGATGGTCAGGACACTACTGATACAGCAGGTAGACTAGTTACTAGATAGATGGACAGGACACACCACTACTGATACAGCAGGTAGACTAGTTACTAGATAGATGGTCAGGACACACCACTACTGATACAGCAGGTAGACTAGTTACTAGATAGATGGTCAGGACACTACTGATACAGCAGGTAGACTAGTTACTAGATAGATGGTCAGGACACACCACTACTGATACAGCAGGTAGACTAGTTACTAGATAGATGGACAGGACACTACTGATACAGCAGGTAGACTAGTTACTAGATAGATGGTCAGGACACTACTGATACAGCAGGTAGACTAGTTACTAGATAGATGGACAGGATACTACTGATGCATCAGGTAGACTAGTTACTAGATAGATGGACAGGACACTACTGATACAGCAGGTAGACTAGTTACTAGATAGATGGACAGGACACACCACTACTGATACAGCAGGTAGACTAGTTACTAGATAGATGGACAGGACACTACTGATACAGCAGGTAGACTAGTTACTAGATAGATGGACAGGACACACCACTACTGATACAGCAGGTAGACTAGTTACTAGATAGATGGACAGGACACTACTGATACAGCAGGTAGACTAGTTACTAGATAGATGGACAGGACACTACTGATACAGCAGGTAGACTAGTCACTAGATAGATGGTCAGGACACTACTGATACAGCAGGTAGACTAGTTACTAGATAGATGGACAGGACACTACTGATACAGCAGGTAGACTAGTTACTAGATAGATGGACAGGACACACCACTACTGATACAGCAGGTAGACTAGTTACTAGATAGATGGACAGGACACTACTGATACAGCAGGTAGACTAGTTACTAGATAGATGGTCAGGACACACCACTACTGATACAGCAGGTAGACTAGTTACTAGATAGATGGTCAGGACACACCACTACTGATACAGCAGGTAGACTAGTTACTAGATAGATGGTCAGGACACACCACTACTGATACAGCAGGTAGACTAGTTACTAGATAGATGGACAGGACACTACTGATACAGCAGGTAGACTAGTTACTAGATAGATGGACAGGACACACCACTACTGATACAGCAGGTAGACTAGTTACTAGATAGATGGTCAGGACACACCACTACTGATACAGCAGGTAGACTAGTTACTAGATAGATGGACAGGACACTACTGATACAGCAGGTAGACTAGTTACTAGATAGATGGACAGGACACTACTGATACAGCAGGTAGACTAGTTACTAGATAGATGGACAGGACACACCACTACTGATACAGCAGGTAGACTAGTTACTAGATAGATGGACAGGACACACCACTACTGATACAGCAGGTAGACTAGTTACTAGATAGATGGACACAGCACTACTGATACAGCAGGTAGACTAGTTACTAGATAGATGGTCAGGACACTACTGATACAGCAGGTAGACTAGTTACTAGATAGATGGACAGGACACTACTGATACAGCAGGTAGACTAGTTACTAGATAGATGGACAGGACACTACTGATACAGCAGGTAGACTAGTTACTAGATAGATGGACAGGACACTACTGATACAGCAGGTAGACTAGTTACTAGATAGATGGACAGGACACTACTGATACAGCAGGTAGACTAGTTACTAGATAGATGGACAGGACACACCACTACTGATACAGCAGGTAGACTAGTTACTAGATAGATGGACAGGACACTACTGATACAGCAGGTAGACTAGTTACTAGATAGATGGTCAGGACACTACTGATACAGCAGGTAGACTAGTTACTAGATAGATGGACAGGACACACCACTACTGATACAGCAGGTAGACTAGTTACTAGATAGATGGTCAGGACACTACTGATACAGCAGGTAGACTAGTTACTAGATAGATGGTCAGGACACTACTGATACAGCAGGTAGACTAGTTACTAGATAGATGGACAGGACACACCACTACTGATACAGCAGGTAGACTAGTTACTAGATAGATGGACAGGACACTACTGATACAGCAGGTAGACTAGTTACTAGATAGATGGACAGGACACTACTGATACAGCAGGTAGACTAGTTACTAGATAGATGGACAGGACACTACTGATACAGCAGGTAGACTAGTTACTAGATAGATGGACAGGACACACCACTACTGATACAGCAGGTAGACTAGTCACTAGATAGATGGTCAGGACACTACTGATACAGCAGGTAGACTAGTTACTAGATAGATGGACAGGACACACCACTACTGATACAGCAGGTAGACTAGTTACTAGATAGATGGACAGGACACTACTGATACAGCAGGTAGACTAGTTACTAGATAGATGGTCAGGACACTACTGATACAGCAGGTAGACTAGTTACTAGATAGATGGTCAGGACACACCACTACTGATACAGCAGGTAGACTAGTTACTAGATAGATGGACAGGACACTACTGATACAGCAGGTAGACTAGTTACTAGATAGATGGACAGGACATACCACTACTGATACAGCAGGTAGACTAGTTACTAGATAGATGGACAGGACACTACTGATACAGCAGGTAGACTAGTTACTAGATAGATGGACAGGACACACCACTACTGATACAGCAGGTAGACTAGTTACTAGATAGATGGACAGGACACACCACTACTGATACAGCAGGTAGACTAGTTACTAGATAGATGGTCAGGACACACCACTACTGATACAGCAGGAAGACTAGTTACTAGATAGATGGACAGGACACACCACTACTGATACAGCAGGTAGACTAGTTACTAGATAGATGGTCAGGACACACCACTACTGATACAGCAGGTAGACTAGTTACTAGATAGATGGTCAGGACACACCACTACTGATACAGCAGGTAGACTAGTTACTAGATAGATGGACAGGACACACCACTACTGATACAGCAGGTAGACTAGTTACTAGACAGATGGACAGGACACTACTGATACAGCAGGTAGACTAGTTACTAGATAGATGGACAGGACACACCACTACTGATACAGCAGGTAGACTAGTTACTAGATAGATGGTCAGGACACACCACTACTGATACAGCAGGTAGACTAGTTACTAGATAGATGGACAGGACACACCACTACTGATACAGCAGGTAGACTAGTTACTAGATAGATGGTCAGGACACACCACTACTGATACAGCAGGTAGACTAGTTACTAGATAGATGGTCAGGACACACCACTACTGATACAGCAGGTAGACTAGTTACTAGATAGATGGTCAGGACACACCACTACTGATACAGCAGGTAGACTAGTTACTAGATAGATGGACAGGACACTACTGATACAGCAGGTAGACTAGTTACTAGATAGATGGACAGGACACACCACTACTGATACAGCAGGTAGACTAGTTACTAGATAGATGGACAGGACACTACTGATACAGCAGGTAGACTAGTTACTAGATAGATGGTCAGGACACTACTGATACAGCAGGTAGACTAGTTACTAGATAGATGGTCAGGACACACCACTACTGATACAGCAGGTAGACTAGTTACTAGACGGTTTGTGACTTTGCTTCTGTATAAGTGGCCTTTACAGTTTTGGGTACACACACGTCAAGTCTGACTATATTTAACCCTCCTCCCTCTCTCCTCCTTCTCCTCTCTCACCCTCCCCCCTCCTCTCTCTCTCTCTCTCTCTCTCTCTCTCTCTCTCTCTCTCACCCTTTCTCCCTCCTCCCTCATCCCTCTCTCCCCCTCCCCCCTCCTCCCTCTCTCTCTCACCCTTTCTCCCTCATCCCTCTGACCCGCCTCCCCCTCTGACCCTCTCTCCCTCCTCCCTCTCTTCTCAGAGCTGAGTAAATTATTGAAGACTGCTCTTTATTTGGCTGTAAACGTCTCTCTCTCTCTCTCCAACCATTAGTGTGTGTGTGTGTGTGTGTGTGTGTGTGTGTGTGTGTGTGTGTGTGTGTGTGTGTGTGTGTGTGTGTGTGTGTGTGTGTGTGTGTGTGTGTGTGTGTGTGTGTGTGTGTGTGTGTGTGTGTGTGTGTGTGTGTGTGTGTGTGTGTGTGTGTGTGTATGATAATGAGTTATATATAGCCGTCTCTACAGCAGTTCAGGGCGGATCTTAAAACATCAACAGAAACAACTGTAATTCTGGGTTAGTTTGTACTGTCTCTTCACTCTTTCCCTCTCTCTCTCCTTTCTTTCTCTCCCCTCCCCCTACCTCTCTACCCTCCCGTCTGTCTGTCTGTCTTGTCTGTCTGCTAGATGTATGGTATATTACAGTCTACAGTAGTAGTAGTGATTCCAGTCACGTCCTGAAGCTCAGCTTGTTCAATAGGACTGAAATAGGCCCTCTGGATATGAAGCCATCAGGAAGATGGTTAGGGCGAACATGGGACGTTACGCACACACACACACACACACACACACACACACACACACACACACACACACACACACACACACACACACACACACACACACACACACACACACACACACACACACACACACACACACACACACACACACACACACACACACACACACACATCAGTCCATTGAACACTTGATGTGTGTTTTATTGTGTAGATATGAGGTAGGAAGCCTGACTATATTTAGCTGCTCGAGAGCAAGGTTCCCCCTCACCCTTCACCCCTCCTCCCCCACCCCTCCCTCTCACCTTTTTCTCCCTCAACCTTTTTCTCCCTCTCACCCTTTCTCCCTCCTCCCTCTCTCCCTCCTCCCTCACTCACACCCTCCCTCCTCCCTCTCTTCTCAGAGCTGAGTAAATTATTAAAGACTGCTCTTTATTTGGCTGTTAACGACTCTCTCTCTCTCTCCAACCATTAGTGTGTGTGTGTGTGTTGACAGCGGAGCAGCAGAGACCCTTTTCAAACTGCATTCCTCAGACTCACACACACAGACAGACAGACAGACAGACAGACGCTAGAGAGAACAGGTCCCAGTCTCAGGATACCTCTGATACACAACTCACAGGAGAGAGAGAGAGAGAGGGAGGCTAGAGAGAACAGGTCCCAGTCTCAGGATACCTCTGATACACAACTCACAGGAGAGAGAGAGAGAGTGTGTGTGTGTGTGTGTGTTAGTTTATCATCAGTCTGTGGATGGTGTGTGTGTGTGTGTGTTAGTTTATCACCAGCCTGTAGATGGATGGTGTGTGTGTGTGTGTTAGTTTATAACCAGCCTTTAGATGGATGGTGTGTGTGTTAGTTTATAACCAGCCTGTAGATGGATGGTGTGTGTGTGTGTGTGTTAGTTTATCACCAGTCTGTGGATGGATGGTGTGTGTGTGTGTGTTAGTTTATCACCAGCCTGTGGATGGATGGTGTGAGTCCCTGGCTTGGCCCAGGGACAAATCACGTTAGCTGTCTGTAGAGGGCCTCTCTCTGAAGGATGTGGTCGTTGAGTGACCAATCACTCTCTAGTTTCATTTCTCCTCCGAGTCTCGTTCCAACTCTTCTAAGAAACTCTCCTTTCCTTCTCTGTGGTTGTAGAGTGTGTGTGTGTGTGTGTGTGTGTGTGGTTGTAGAGTGTGTGTGTGTGTGGTTGTAGAGTGTGTGTGTGTGTGGTTGTAGAGTGTGTGTGGTTGTGTGTGTATATATATATATATATATATTAGAGACATCATTAGACAGCTGTGTGTCTGTATCCTACTGTAGTAGAGGTCTGTTGTATGTAGACTACATTCTGCTAGGTGTGTCTATATCCTACTGTAGTAGAGGTCTGTATGTAGACTACATTCTGCTAGGTGTGTCTATATCCTACTGTAGTAGAGGTCTGTATGTAGGTAGACTACATTCTGCTAGGTGTGTCTATATCCTACTGTAGTAGAGGTCTGTATGTAGACTACATTCTGCTAGGTGTGTCTATATCCTACTGTAGTAGAGGTCTGGTGTATGTAGACTACATTCTGCTAGGTGTGTCTATATCCTACTGTAGTAGAGGTCTGTATGTAGACTACATTCTGCTAGGTGTGTCTATATCCTACTGTAGTAGAGGTCTGGTGTATGTAGACTACATTCTGCTAGGTGTGTCTATATCCTACTGTAGTAGAGGTCTGTATGTAGACTACATTCTGCTAGGTGTGTCTATATCCTACTGTAGTAGAGGTCTGTTGTAGGTAGACTACATTCTGCTAGGTGTGTCTATATCCTACTGTAGTAGAGGTCTGTATGTAGACTACATTCTGCTAGGTGTGTCTATATCCTACTGTAGTAGAGGTCTGTTGTATGTAGACTACATTCTGCTAGGTGTGTCTATATCCTACTGTAGTAGAGGTCTGTTGTATGTAGACTACATTCTGCTAGGTGTGTCTATATCCTACTGTAGTAGAGGTCTGTATCTAGACTACATTCTGCTAGGTGTGTCTATATCCTACTGTAGTAGAGGCCTGTAGGTAGACTACATTCTGCTAGGTGTGTCTATATCCTACTGTAGTAGAGGTCTGTTGTAGACTACATTCTGCTAGGTGTGTCTATATCCTACTGTAGTAGAGGTCTGTATGTAGACTACATTCTGCTAGGTGTGTCTATATCCTACTGTAGTAGAGGTCTGTATGTAGACTACATTCTGCTAGGTGTGTCTATATCCTACTGTAGTAGAGGTCTGTTGTATGTAGACTACATTCTGCTAGGTGTGTCTATATCCTACTGTAGTAGAGGTCTGTAGGTAGACTACATTCTGCTAGGTGTGTCTATATCCTACTGTAGTAGAGGTCTGTTGTATGTAGACTACATTCTGCTAGGTGTGTCTATATCCTACTGTAGTAGAGGTCTGTAGGTAGACTACATTCTGCTAGGTGTGTCTATCCTACTGTAGTAGAGGTCTGTATGTAGACTACATTCTGCTAGGTGTGTCTATATCCTACTGTAGTAGAGGTCTGTATGTAGACTACATTCTGCTAGGTGTGTCTATATCCTACTGTAGTAGAGGTCTGTATGTAGACTACATTCTGCTAGGTGTGTCTATATCCTACTGTAGTAGAGGTCTGTATGTAGACTACATTCTGCTAGGTGTGTCTATATCCTACTGTAGTAGAGGTCTGTATGTAGACTACATTCTGCTAGGTGTGTCTATATCCTACTGTAGTAGAGGTCTGTATGTAGACTACATTCTGCTAGGTGTGTCTATATCCTACTGTAGTAGAGGTCTGTATGTAGACTACATTCTGCTAGGTGTGTCTATATCCTACTGTAGTAGAGGTCTGTATGTAGACTACATTCTGCTAGGTGTGTCTATATCCTACTGTAGTAGAGGTCTGTATGTAGACTACATTCTGCTAGGTGTGTCTATATCCTACTGTAGTAGAGGTCTGTATGTAGACTACATTCTGCTAGGTGTGTCTATATCCTACTGTAGTAGAGGTCTGTATCTAGACTACATTCTGCTAGGTGTGTCTATATCCTACTGTAGTAGAGGTCTGTATGTAGACTACATTCTGCTAGGTGTGTCTATATCCTACTGTAGTAGAGGTCTGTATGTAGACTACATTCTGCTAGGTGTGTCTATATCCTACTGTAGTAGAGGTCTGTATGTAGACTACATTCTGCTAGGTGTGTCTATATCCTACTGTAGTAGAGGTCTGTTGTATGTAGACTACATTCTGCTAGGTGTGTCTATATCCTACTGTAGTAGAGGTCTGTTGTAGGTAGACTACATTCTGCTAGGTGTGTCTATATCCTACTGTAGTAGAGGTCTGTATGTAGACTACATTCTGCTAGGTGTGTCTATATCCTACTGTAGTAGAGGTCTGTATGTAGACTACATTCTGCTAGGTGTGTCTATATCCTACTGTAGTAGAGGTCTGTATGTAGACTACATTCTGCTAGGTGTGTCTATATCCTACTGTAGTAGAGGTCTGTTGTAGGTAGACTACATTCTGCTAGGTGTGTCTATATCCTACTGTAGTAGAGGTCTGTATGTAGACTACATTCTGCTAGGTGTGTCTATATCCTACTGTAGTAGAGGTCTGTTGTAGGTAGACTACATTCTGCTAGGTGTGTCTATATCCTACTGTAGTAGAGGTCTGTTGTATGTAGACTACATTCTGCTAGGTGTGTCTATATCCTACTGTAGTAGAGGTCTGTTGTAGACTACATTCTGCTAGGTGTGTCTATATCCTACTGTAGTAGAGGTCTGTAGGTAGACTACATTCTGCTAGGTGTGTCTATATCCTACTGTAGTAGAGGTCTGTATGTAGGCTACATTCTGCTAGGTGTGTCTATATCCTACTGTAGTAGAGGTCTGTATGTAGACTACATTCTGCTAGGTGTGTCTATATCCTACTGTAGTAGAGGTCTGTATGTAGACTACATTCTGCTAGGTGTGTCTATATCCTACTGTAGTAGAGGTCTGTATGTAGACTACATTCTGCTAGGTGTGTCTATATCCTACTGTAGTAGAGGTCTGTTGTATGTAGACTACATTCTGCTAGGTGTGTCTATATCCTACTGTAGTAGAGGTCTGTATGTAGACTACATTCTGCTAGGTGTGTCTATATCCTACTGTAGTAGAGGTCTGTTGTATGTAGACTACATTCTGCTAGGTGTGTCTATATCCTACTGTAGTAGAGGTCTGTTGTAGACTACATTCTGCTAGGTGTGTCTATATCCTACTGTAGTAGAGGTCTGTATGTAGACTACATTCTGCTAGGTGTGTCTATATCCTACTGTAGTAGAGGTCTGTTGTAGACTACATTCTGCTAGGTGTGTCTATATCCTACTGTAGTAGAGGTCTGTATGTAGACTACATTCTGCTAGGTGTGTCTATATCCTACTGTAGTAGAGGTCTGTTTTATGTAGACTACATTCTGCTAGGTGTGTCTATATCCTACTGTAGTAGAGGTTTGTTGTAGACTACATTCTGCTAGGTGTGTCTATTTTCTACTGTAGTAGAGGTCTGTATGTAGACTACATTCTGCTAGGTGTGTCTATATCCTACTGTAGTAGAGGTCTGTATGTAGACTACATTCTGCTAGGTGTGTCTATATCCTACTGTAGTAGAGGTCTGTTGTATGTAGACTACATTCTGCTAGGTGTGTCTATATCCTACTGTAGTAGAGGTCTGTTGTATGTAGACTACATTCTGCTAGGTGTGTCTATATCCTACTGTAGTAGAGGTCTGTTGTAGGTAGACTACATTCTGCTAGGTGTGTCTATATCCTACTGTAGTAGAGGTCTGTTGTAGGTAGACTACATTCTGCTAGGTGTGTCTATATCCTACTGTAGTAGAGGTCTGTATGTAGACTACATTCTGCTAGGTGTGTCTATATCCTACTGTAGTAGAGGTCTGTATGTAGACTACATTCTGCTAGGTGTGTCTATATCCTACTGTAGTAGAGGTCTGTTGTAGGTAGACTACATTCTGCTAGGTGTGTCTATATCCTACTGTAGTAGAGGTCTGTACGTAGACTACATTCTGCTAGGTGTGTCTATATCCTACTGTAGTAGAGGTCTGTATGTAGACTACATTCTGCTAGGTGTGTCTATATCCTACTGTAGTAGAGGTCTGTTGTATGTAGACTACATTCTGCTAGGTGTGTCTATATCCTACTGTAGTAGAGGTCTGTATGTAGACTACATTCTGCTAGGTGTGTCTATATCCTACTGTAGTAGAGGTCTGTTGTAGGTAGACTACATTCTGCTAGGTGTGTCTATATCCTACTGTAGTAGAGGTCTGTTGTATGTAGACTACATTCTGCTAGGTGTGTCTATATCCTACTGTAGTAGAGGTCTGTTGTATGTAGACTACATTCTGCTAGGTGTGTCTATATCCTACTGTAGTAGAGGTCTGTTGTATGTAGACTACATTCTGCTAGGTGTGTCTATATCCTACTGTAGTAGAGGTCTGTATGTAGACTACATTCTGCTAGGTGTGTCTATATCCTACTGTAGTAGAGGTCTGTATGTAGACTACATTCTGCTAGGTGTGTCTATATCCTACTGTAGTAGAGGTCTGTATGTAGACTACATTCTGCTAGGTGTGTCTATATCCTACTGTAGTAGAGGTCTGTTGTAGGTAGACTACATTCTGCTAGGTGTGTCTATATCCTACTGTAGTAGAGGTCTGTATGTAGACTACATTCTGCTAGGTGTGTCTATATCCTACTGTAGTAGAGGTCTGTTGTAGGTAGACTACATTCTGCTAGGTGTGTCTATATCCTACTGTAGTAGAGGTCTGTATGTAGACTACATTCTGCTAGGTGTGTCTATATCCTACTGTAGTAGAGGTCTGTATGTAGACTACATTCTGCTAGGTGTGTCTATATCCTACTGTAGTAGAGGTCTGTTGTATGTAGACTACATTCTGCTAGGTGTGTCTATATCCTACTGTAGTAGAGGTCTGTATCTAGACTACATTCTGCTAGGTGTGTCTATATCCTACTGTAGTAGAGGTCTGTTGTATGTAGACTACATTCTGCTAGGTGTGTCTATATCCTACTGTAGTAGAGGTCTGTTGTATGTAGACTACATTCTGCTAGGTGTGTCTATATCCTACTGTAGTAGAGGTCTGTTGTAGGTAGACTACATTCTGCTAGGTGTGTCTATATCCTACTGTAGTAGAGGTCTGTATGTAGACTACATTCTGCTAGGTGTGTCTATATCCTACTGTAGTAGAGGTCTGTTGTATGTAGACTACATTCTGCTAGGTGTGTCTATATCCTACTGTAGTAGAGGTCTGTATGTAGACTACATTCTGCTAGGTGTGTCTATATCCTACTGTAGTAGAGGTCTGTTGTATGTAGACTACATTCTGCTAGGTGTGTCTATATCCTACTGTAGTAGAGGTCTGTTGTATGTAGACTACATTCTGCTAGGTGTGTCTATATCCTACTGTAGTAGAGGTCTGTTGTATGTAGACTACATTCTGCTAGGTGTGTCTATATCCTACTGTAGTAGAGGTCTGTTGTATGTAGACTACATTCTGCTAGGTGTGTCTATATCCTACTGTAGTAGAGGTCTGTTGTATGTAGACTACATTCTGCTAGGTGTGTCTATATCCTACTGTAGTAGAGGTTTGTTGTAGACTACATTCTGCTAGGTGTGTCTATTTTCTACTGTAGTAGAGGTCTGTATGTAGACTACATTCTGCTAGGTGTGTCTATATCCTACTGTAGTAGAGGTCTGTATGTAGACTACATTCTGCTAGGTGTGTCTATATCCTACTGTAGTAGAGGTCTGTTGTATGTAGACTACATTCTGCTAGGTGTGTCTATATCCTACTGTAGTAGAGGTCTGTTGTATGTAGACTACATTCTGCTAGGTGTGTCTATATCCTACTGTAGTAGAGGTCTGTTGTAGGTAGACTACATTCTGCTAGGTGTGTCTATATCCTACTGTAGTAGAGGTCTGTTGTAGGTAGACTACATTCTGCTAGGTGTGTCTATATCCTACTGTAGTAGAGGTCTGTATGTAGACTACATTCTGCTAGGTGTGTCTATATCCTACTGTAGTAGAGGTCTGTTGTAGGTAGACTACATTCTGCTAGGTGTGTCTATATCCTACTGTAGTAGAGGTCTGTACGTAGACTACATTCTGCTAGGTGTGTCTATATCCTACTGTAGTAGAGGTCTGTATGTAGACTACATTCTGCTAGGTGTGTCTATATCCTACTGTAGTAGAGGTCTGTTGTATGTAGACTACATTCTGCTAGGTGTGTCTATATCCTACTGTAGTAGAGGTCTGTATGTAGACTACATTCTGCTAGGTGTGTCTATATCCTACTGTAGTAGAGGTCTGTATGTAGACTACATTCTGTTAGGTGTGTCTATATCCTACTGTAGTAGAGGTCTGTATGTAGACTACATTCTGCTAGGTGTGTCTATATCCTACTGTAGTAGAGGTCTGTTGTATGTAGACTACATTCTGCTAGGTGTGTCTATATCCTACTGTAGTAGAGGTCTGTTGTATGTAGACTACATTCTGCTAGGTGTGTCTATATCCTACTGTAGTAGAGGTCTGTATGTAGACTACATTCTGCTAGGTGTGTCTATATCCTACTGTAGTAGAGGTCTGTATGTAGACTACATTCTGCTAGGTGTGTCTATATCCTACTGTAGTAGAGGTCTGTTGTATGTAGACTACATTCTGCTAGGTGTGTCTATATCCTACTGTAGTAGAGGTCTGTATGTAGACTACATTCTGCTAGGTGTGTCTATATCCTACTGTAGTAGAGGTCTGTACGTAGACTACATTCTGCTAGGTGTGTCTATATCCTACTGTAGTAGAGGTCTGTTGTATGTAGACTACATTCTGCTAGGTGTGTCTATATCCTACTGTAGTAGAGGTCTGTAGGTAGACTACATTCTGCTAGGTGTGTCTATATCCTACTGTAGTAGAGGTCTGGTGTATGTAGACTACATTCTGCTAGGTGTGTCTATATCCTACTGTAGTAGAGGTCTGTATGTAGACTACATTCTGCTAGGTGTGTCTATATCCTACTGTAGTAGAGGTCTGTTGTATGTAGACTACATTCTGCTAGGTGTGTCTATATCCTACTGTAGTAGAGGTCTGTATGTAGACTACATTCTGCTAGGTGTGTCTATATCCTACTGTAGTAGAGGTCTGTTGTAGGTAGACTACATTCTGCTAGGTGTGTCTATATCCTACTGTAGTAGAGGTCTGTTGTATGTAGACTACATTCTGCTAGGTGTGTCTATATCCTACTGTAGTAGAGGTCTGTTGTATGTAGACTACATTCTGCTAGGTGTGTCTATATCCTACTGTAGTAGAGGTCTGTATGTAGACTACATTCTGCTAGGTGTGTCTATATCCTACTGTAGTAGAGGTCTGTATGTAGACTACATTCTGCTAGGTGTGTCTATATCCTACTGTAATAGAGGTCTTTTGTATGTAGGATGTGGCCATTGGATGGTTGTTTCCCTGCGGTGCCCGGAGAGCCGGGAAGAAATGGGATGGGTCCTCGGGGAAGCGAGAAGGGAAGAAATGGGATGGGTCCTCGGGGAAGAGAGAAGAGAGGGAAGGGAAGAAATGGGATGGGTCCTCAGGGAAGAGAGAAGAGAGGGAAGGGAAGGGATGGGTCCTCGGGGAAGAGAGAAGAGAGGGAAGGGAAGAAATGGGATGGGTCCTCGGGGAAGAGAGAAGAGAGGGAAGGGAAGAAATGGGATGGGTCCTCGGGGAAGAGAGGGAAGGGAAGGGATGGGTCCTCGGGGAAGAGAGGGAAGGGAAGGGATGGGTCCTCGGGGAAGAGAGAAGAGAGGTAAGGGAAGAAATGGGATGGGTCCTCGGAGAAGAGAGGGAAGGGAAGAAATGGGGTGGGTCCTCGGGGAAGAGAGGGAAGGGAAGAAATGGGATGGGTCCTCGGGGAAGAGAGAAGAGAGGGAAGGGAAGAAATGGGATGGGTCCTCGGGGAAGAGAGGAGAGGGAAGGGAAGAAATGGGATGGGTCCTCGGGGAAGAGAGAAGAGAGGGAAGGGAAGAAATGGGATGGGTCCTCGGGGAAGAGAGAAGAGAGGGAAGGGAAGAAATGGGATGGGTTCTCGGGGAAGAGAGAAGAGAGGGAAGGGAAGAAATGGGATGGGTCCTCGGGGAAGAGAGAAGAGAGGGAAGGGAAGAAATGGGATGGGTCCTCAGGGAAGAGAGAAGAGAGGGAAGGGAAGGGATGGGTCCTCGGGGAAGAGAGAAGAGAGGGAAGGGAAGAAATGGGATGGGTCCTCGGGGAAGAGAGAAGAGAAGGAAGGGAAGGGATGGGTCCTCGGGGAAGAGAGAAGAGAGGGAAGGGAAGAAATGGGATGGGTCCTCGGGGAAGAGAGGGAAGGGAAGGGATGGGTCCTCGGGGAAGAGAGAAGAGAGGTAAGGGAAGAAATGGGATTGGTCCTCGGAGAAGAGAGGGAAGGGAAGAAATGGGGTGGGTCCTCGGGGAAGAGAGGGAAGGGAAGAAATGGGATGGGTCCTCGGGGAAGAGAGAAGAGAGGGAAGGGAAGAAATGGGATGGGTCCTCGGGGAAGAGAGAAGAGAGGGAAGGGAAGAAATGGGATGGGTCCTCGGGGAAGAGAGGGAAGGGAAGAAATGGGATGGGTCCTCGGGGAAGAGAGAAGAGAGGGAAGGGAAGAAATGGGATGGGTCCTCGGGGAAGAGAGAAGAGAGGGAAGGGAAGAAATGGGATGGGTCCTCGGGGAAGTGAGAAGAGAGGGAAGGGAAGAAATGGGATGGGTCCTCGGGGAAGAGAGAAGAGAGGGAAGGGAAGAAATGGGATGGGTCCTCGGGGAAGAGAGAAGAGAGGAAAGGGAAGAAATGGGATGGGTCCTCGGGGAAGAGAGAAGAGAGGGAAGGGAAGAAATGGGATGGGTCCTCAGGGAAGAGAGAAGAGAGGGAAGGGAAGGGATGGGTCCTCGGGGAAGAGAGAAGAGAGGGAAGGGAAGAAATGGGATGGGTCCTCGGGGAAGAGAGAAGAGAGGGAAGGGAAGAAATGGGATGGGTCCTCGGGGAAGAGAGGGAAGGGAAGGGATGGGTCCTCGGGGAAGAGAGGGAAGGGAAGGGATGGGTCCTCGGGGAAGAGAGAAGAGAGGTAAGGGAAGAAATGGGATGGGTCCTCGGAGAAGAGAGGGAAGGGAAGAAATGGGGTGGGTCCTCGGGGAAGAGGGGGAAGGGAAGAAATGGGATGGGTCCTCGGGGAAGAGAGAAGAGAGGGAAGGGAAGAAATGGGATGGGTCCTCGGGGAAGAGAGAAGAGAGGGAAGGGAAGAAATGGGATGGGTCCTCGGGGAAGAGAGAAGAGAGGGAAGGGAAGAAATGGGATGGGTCCTCGGGGAAGAGAGAAGAGAGGGAAGGGAAGAAATGGGATGGATTCTCGGGGAAGAGAGAAGAGAGGGAAGGGAAGAAATGGGATGGGTCCTCGGGGAAGAGAGAAGAGAGGGAAGGGAAGAAATGGGATGGGTCCTCAGGGAAGAGAGAAGAGAGGGAAGGGAAGGGATGGGTCCTCGGGGAAGAGAGAAGAGAGGTAAGGGAAGAAATGGGATGGGTCCTCGGGGAAGAGAGGGAAGGGAAGGGATGGGTCCTCGGGGAAGAGAGAAGAGAGGTAAGGGAAGAAATGGGATTGGTCCTCGGAGAAGAGAGGGAAGGGAAGAAATGGGGTGGGTCCTCGGGGAAGAGAGGGAAGGGAAGAAATGGGATGGGTCCTCGGGGAAGAGAGAAGAGAGGGAAGGGAAGAAATGGGATGGGTCCTCGGGGAAGAGAGAAGAGAGGGAAGGGAAGAAATGGGATGGGTCCTCGGGGAAGAGAGAAGAGAGGGAAGGGAAGAAATGGGATGGGTCCTCGGGGAAGAGAGAAGAGAGGGAAGGGAAGAAATGGGATGGGTCCTCGGGGAAGAGAGAAGAGAGGGAAGGGAAGAAATGGGATGGGTCCTCGGGGAAGAGAGAAGAGAGGGAAGGGAAGAAATGGGATGGGTCCTCGGGGAAGAGAGAAGAGAGGGAAGGGAAGAAATGGGATGGGTCCTCGGGGAAGAGAGAAGAGAGGGAAGGGAAGAAATGGGATGGGTTCTCGGGGAAGAGAGAAGAGAGGAAAGGGAAGAAATGGGATGGGTCCTCGGGGAAGAGAGAAGAGAGGGAAGGGAAGAAATGGGATGGGTCCTCGGGGAAGAGAGAAGAGAGGGAAGGGAAGAAATGGGATGGGTCCTCGGGGAAGAGAGAAGAGAGGGAAGGGAAGAAATGGGATGGGTTCTCGGGGAAGAGAGAAGAGAGGAAAGGGAAGAAATGGGATGGGTCCTCGGGGAAGAGAGAAGAGAGGGAAGGGAAGAAATGGGATGGGTCCTCAGGGAAGAGAGAAGAGAGGGAAGGGAAGGGATGGGTCCTCGAGGGAAGAGAGAAGAGAGGGAAGGGAAGAAATGGGATGGGTCCTCGGGGAAGAGAGAAGAGAAGGAAGGGAAGGGATGGGTCCTCGGGGAAGAGAGAAGAGAGGGAAGGGAAGAAATGGGATGGGTCCTCGGGGAAGAGAGAAGAGAAGGAAGGGAAGAAATGGGATGGGTCATCGGGGAAGAGAGAAGAGAGAGAAGGGAAGAAATGGGATGGGTCCTCGGGGAGAAGAGAGGGAAGGGAAGGGATGGGTCCTCGGGGAAGAGAGAAGAAAGGGAAGGGAAGAAATGGGATGGGTCCTCGGGGAGAAGAGAGGGAAGGGAAGGGATGAGTCCTCGGGGAAGAGAGAAGAGAGGGAAGGGAAGAAATGGGATGGGTCCTCGGGGAAGAGAGAAGAGAGGGAAGGGAAGGGATGGGTCCTCGGGGAAGAGAGAAGAGAGGGAAGGGAAGAAATGGGATGGGTCCTCGGGGAAGAGAGAAGAGAAGGAAGGGAAGAAATGGGATGGGTCCTCGGGGAAGAGAGAAGAGAGGGAAGGGAAGAAATGGGATGGGTCCTCAGGGAAGAGAGAAGAGAGGGAAGGGAAGGGATGGGTCCTCGAGGGAAGAGAGAAGAGAGGGAAGGGAAGAAATGGGATGGGTCCTCGGGGAAGAGAGAAGAGAAGGAAGGGAAGGGATGGGTCCTCGGGGAAGAGAGAAGAGAGGGAAGGGAAGAGAAGGGATGTGATCAATCAATCAAATGTATTTATAAAGTCCTTCTTACATCAGCTGATATCTCAAAGTGCTGTATAGAAACCCAGCCTAAAACCCCAAACAGCAAGCAATGCAGGTGTAGAAGCACGGTGGCTAAGGGAAAAACTCCCTAGAAAGGCCAGAACCTAGGAACAAACCTAGAGAGGAACCAGGCTATGAGGGGTGGGCCAGTCCTCTACTGGCTGTGCTGGGTAGAGAGGAACCAGGCTATGAGGGGTGACCAGTCCTCTTCTGGATGTGCTGGGTAGAGAGGAACCAGGCTCTGAGGGGTGACCAGTCCTCTACTGGCTGTACTGGGTAGAGAGGAACCAGGCTCTGAGGGGTGACCAGTCCTCTTCTGGATGTGCTGGGTAGAGAGGAACCAGGCAATGAGGGGTGACCAGTCCGCTACTGGCTGTACTGGGTAGAGAGGAACCAGGCTCTGAGGGGTGACCAGTCCTCTTCTGGCTGTACCGGGTAGAGAGGAACCAGGCTCTGAGGGGTGGCCAGTCCTCTTCTGGCTGTGCTGGGTAGAGAGGAACCAGGCAATGAGGGGTGACCAGTCCTCTTCTGGCTGTGCTGGGTAGAGAGGAACCAGGCTCTGATGGGTGGCCGGTCCTCTTCTGGCTGTGCCGGATAGAGATTATAACAGAACATGAGAGGAGAGGTGACAGGGGAGAGAGGAGAGGTGACAGGGGAGAGAGGAGAGGTGACAGGGGAGAGAGGAGAGGTGACAGGGGAGAGAGGAGAGGTGACAGGGGAGAGAGGAGAGGTGACAGGGGAGAGAGGAGAGGTGACAGGGGAGAGAGGAGAGGTGACAGGGGAGAGAGGAGAGGTGACAGGGGAGAGAGGAGAGGTGACAGGGGTGAGAGGAAAGAGACAGAGGAGAGGTGACATGGGAGGGGAGGAGAGGTGACAGGGAAGAGAGGAGATAAAGAGAGGAGATGAGACAGGGGAGAGAGGAGAGGTGACAGGGGAGAGAGGAGAGGTGACAGGGGTGAGAGGAAAGAGACAGAGGAGAGGTGACATGGGAGGGGAGGAGAGGTGACAGGGAAGAGAGGAGATAAAGAGAGGAGATGAGACAGGGGAGAGAGGAGAGGTGACAGGGGAGAGAGGAGAGGTGACAGGGGAGAGAGGAGAGGTGACAGGGGAGAGAGGAGATGAGACAGAGAGGAGATGAGGAAGAGGAGATGAGGAAGAGGAGATGAGGAAGAGGAGATGAGGAAGAGGCACCTTGACACCTTATTGTTCTATACCACCAGAATATTGTATTTTCCATATGTGTAAAATGTTGCCTGGTTTGTGCATAAAGCGTTTGACACAATAAATTCCCTTTCGTATGGATGAAGGACTGTGTGTGTGTGTTTATGTGGAGGTGGTCATTTTATACACACAGAGATAGTGGCCCAATTACGAGCTCCGCTGTGCCGTTGCAACGTGGAAAGAGAGAGAGAGAGAGTGTGTGTGTGTGTGTGTGTGTGTGTGTGTGTGTGTGTGTGTGTGTGTGTGTGTGTGTGTGTGTGTGTGTGTGTGTGTGTGTGTGTCGGTGAGCACCAGCATAGGAGGGAGAGGAGAAGGAGAAAAGACAGCTCTACGACGTGTTCTTTTGGAAACAGAACGGAGTGCTGGGCTGTCTCTCGTTTTCCTCCGTTCTCTCGCCCATACGCTCTCTCTCTCTCCTCCTCCTCCTCCGCAAGCCTCCCTTCCTCAGTTGTAACCGTGCGGTTGCCAAGAGAGCTGTAGTACAGTAGCGACGGTAACTAGGTACGATCTCCCGGACATTTCTCCCGGTCTCCAGAGCCTGAATGTCGACCAGCTCCTCTTCTCCGCGGAAGGACTTCGATGTGAAGCAGATCCTCCGGAGTCGATGGAGGTGGTTCGGTCACCCGGCTGTTCCCCCGCCCAACAACCCCCCGCTAGGAGACGTCTTTACCGGGAGAGGAGCGGGGGCCAGCCCCGGAGAGTGCCAGAGCCCCTCTGTTAGTGTCTGTTCTACCAGTAACGGAACCGTTAACGGTGCCAGTACAGGAAATAGTGGTAACGCCAGTTGTAGCGGCAATAGTTCACGCAACGCCAACAACAGAAAGTTTGTGGATAATTCCAATTGGATAATGAGTCCCACTGATTACCTCCCGGTAACAGCGTTTACAGCCGCCGCAGCTGGACATTCCTCTTGTCCGCGGTCATTCAGCCAGGCGGAGTGGGTCGCACCGTTGTCTTTCTCTCACTCTCGGCCGGTAACAGACACAGAGCGCCCCGGGGAGGGCTCGTCGCTCCTCCAACCGGCGGTACCGGAGGCGTCTGTTCCCTCGGCTGAAGAGGAGACGGGACTGACGGGAGCCGAGAGTAATAATAACCACGACGACACGGCCTCCAGCTCCTGCAGGTATGAGGAGAATGGGACGAGTTTAGCCTGATGTCTCCTCTCGGTGGTTTAACACAGTCCTCTGTTTCAGAGTATATTTATAGCGTTAAACCTTCTTGTTAGTTAGCCTACTTTCTGTTAGCTTGTCTACTTTCTGTTAGCTAGTCTACTTTCTGTTAGCTAGTCTACTTTCTGTTAACTAGTCTACTTTCTGTTAGCTAGTCTACTTTCTGTTAGCTAGTCTACTTTCTGTTAGCTAGTCTACTTTTTGTTAACTAGTCTACTTTCTGTTAGCTAGTCTACTTTCTGTTAGCGAGTCTACTTTTTGTTAGCTAGTCTACTTTTTGTTAGCTAGTCTACTTTTTGTTAGCTAGTCTACTTTCTGTTAGCTCGCCTACTTTCTGTTAGCTCGCCTACTTTCTGTTAACTAGTCCACTTTCTGTTAGCTAGTCTACTTTTTGTTAGCTAGTCCACTTTCTGTTAGCTAGTCTACTTTCTGTTAGCTAGTCCACTTTTTGTTAGCTAGTCTACTTTTTGTTAGCTAGTCCACTTTCTGTTAGCTAGTCTACTTTTTGTTAGCTAGTCCACTTTCTGTTAGCTAGTCTACTTTTTGTTAGCTAGTCCACTTTCTGTTAGCTAGTCCACTTTCTGTTAGCTAGTCTACTTTCTGTTAGCTAGTCTACTTTCTGTTAGCTAGTCTACTTTCTGTTAGCTAGTCTACTTTCTGTTAGCTAGTCTACTTTCTGTTAGCTAGTCTACTTTTTGTTAGCTAGTCTACTTTCTGTTAGCTAGTCTACTTTCTGTTAACTAGTCCACTTTCTGTTAGCTAGTCTACTTTTTGTTAGCTAGTCCACTTTCTGTTAGCTAGTCTACTTTCTGTTAGCTAGTCTACTTTCTGTTAGCTAGTCTACTTTCTGTTAACTAATCCACTTTCTGTTAGCTAGTCTACTTTTTGTTAGCTAGTCCACTTTCTGTTAGCTAGTCTACTTTCTGTTAGCTAGTCTACTTTTTGTTAGCTAGTCTACTTTTTGTTAGCTAGTCTACTTTTTGTTAGCTAGTCTACTTTTTGTTAGCTAGTCCACTTTCTGTTAGCTAGTCTACTTTCTGTTAGCTAGTCTACTTTCTGTTAGCTAGTCTACTTTCTGTTAGCTAGTCTACTTTTTGTTAGCTAGTCCACTTTCTGTTAGCTAGTCTACTTTCTGTTAGCTAGTCTACTTTTTGTTAGCTAGTCTACTTTTTGTTAGCTCACCTGCTTTCTGTTAGCTAGTCTACTTTCTGTTAGCTCGCCTACTTTCTGTTAGCTCGCCTACTTTCTGTTAGCTAGTCTACTTTCTTTTAGCTAGTCTACTTTCTGTTAGCTAGTCTACTTTCTGTTAGCTAGTCTACTTTTTGTTAGCTAGTCTACTTTCTGTTAGCTAGTCTACTTTCTGTTAGCTAGCCTACTTTCTGTTAGCTAGCCTACTTTCTGTTAGCTAGACTACTTTTTGTACGAAGTTAAATTTCTCTGTAGATTTTTATTGAATGGTCAACTTTGTATAGCAGCTTTCAACATAGGACGCTCTCTGTAGGTCTACCGTATATAGGATGCTCTCTGTAGGTCTACCGTATATTAGGATGCTCTCTGTAGGTCTACCGTATATTAGGATGCTCTCTGTAGGTCTACCGTATATTATGATGCTCTCTGTAGGTCTACCGTATATAGGACGCTCTCTGTAGGTCTACCGTATATTATGATGCTCTCTGTAGGTCTACCGTATATAGGACGCTCTCTGTAGGTCTACCGTATATTAGGATGCTCTCTGTAGGTCTACCGTATATAGGATGCTCTCTGTAGGTCTACCGTATATTATGATGCTCTCTGTAGGTCTACCGTATATAGGATGCTCTCTGTAGGTTTACCGTATATTAGGATGCTCTCTGTAGGTCTACCGTATATTAGGATGCTCTCTGTAGGTTTACCGTATATTAGGATGCTCGCTGTAGGTCTACCGTATATTAGGATGCTCGCTGTAGGTCTACCGTATATTAGGATGCTATCTGTAGGTCTACCGTATATAGGATGCTCGCTGTAGGTCTACCGTATATTAGGATGCTCTCTGTAGGTCTACCGTATATAGGATGCTCTCTGTAGGTCTACCGTATATAGGATGCTCTCTGTAGGTCTACCGTATATAGGATGCTCGCTGTAGGTCTACCGTATATAGGATGCTCTCTGTAGGTCTACCGTATATAGGACGCTCTCTGTAGGTCTACCGTATATAGGACGCTCTCTGTAGGTCTACCGTATATAGGATGCTCTCTGTAGGTCTACCGTATATAGGACGCTCGCTGTAGGTCTACCGTATATTAGGATGCTCTCTGTAGGTCTACCGTATATAGGACGCTCTCTGTAGGTCTACCGTATATAGGATGCTCTCTGTAGGTCTACCGTATATTAGGATGCTCTCTGTAGGTCTACCGTATATTAGGATGCTCTCTGTAGGTCTACCGTATATAGGACGCTCTCTGTAGGTCTACCGTATATAGGATGCTTGCTGTAGGTCTACCGTATATTAGGATGCTCTCTGTAGGTCTACCGTATATTAGGATGCTCTCTGTAGGTCTACCGTATATTAGGATGCTCTCTGTAGGTCTACCGTATATTAGGATGCTCGCTGTAGGTCTACCGTATATTAGGATGCTATCTGTAGGTCTACCGTATATAAGATGCTCGCTGTAGGTCTACCGTATATAGGATGCTCTCTGTAGGTCTACCGTATATAGGATGCTCGCTGTAGGTCTACCGTATATTATGATGCTCTCTGTAGGTCTACCGTATATAGGATGCTCTCTGTAGGTCTACCGTATATTAGGATGCTCTCTGTAGGTCTACCGTATATAGGATGCTCTCTGTAGGTCTACCGTATATAGGACGCTCGCTGTAGGTCTACCGTATATTAGGATGCTCTCTGTAGGTCTACCGTATATTAGGATGCTCTCTGTAGGTCTACCGTATATTAGGATGCTCGCTGTAGGTCTACCGTATATAGGATGCTCGCTGTAGGTCTACCGTATATAGGATGCTCGCTGTAGGTCTACTGTATATTAGGATGCTCTCTGTAGGTCTACCGTATATTAGGATGCTCGCTGTAGGTCTACAGTATATAGGATGCTCTCTGTAGGTCTACCGTATATAGGATGCTCGCTGTAGGTCTACCGTATATTAGGATGCTCGCTGTAGGTCTACCGTATATTAGGATGCTCGCTGTAGGTCTACCGTATATAGGATGCTCGCTGTAGGTCTACCGTATATAGGATGCTCGCTGTAGGTCTACCGTATATAGGATGCTCGCTGTAGGTCTACCGTATATTAGGATGCTCGCTGTAGGTCTACCGTATATAGGATGCTCGCTGTAGGTCTACCGTATATTAGGATGCTCTCTGTAGGTCTACCGTATATTAGGACGCTCTCTGTAGGTCTACCGTATATTAGGATGCTCGCTGTAGGTCTACCGTATATTAGGATGCTCGCTGTAGGTCTACCGTATATTAGGATGCTCGCTGTAGGTCTACCGTATATAGGATGCTCGCTGTAGGTCTACCGTATATAGGATGTTCGCTGTAGGTCTACCGTATATAGGATGCTCGCTGTAGGTCTACCGTATATAGGATGCTCGCTGTAGGTCTACCGTATATAGGATGCTCTCTGTAGGTCTACTGTATATTAGGATGCTCTCTGTAGGTCTACCGTATATTAGGATGCTCGCTGTAGGTCTACCGTATATAGGATGCTCGCTGTAGGTCTACCGTATATAGGATGCTCGCTGTAGGTCTACCGTATATTAGGATGCTCGCTGTAGGTCTACCGTATATAGGATGCTCTCTGTAGGTCTACCGTATATTAGGATGCTCGCTGTAGGTCTATCTAGGCTGTGATTCGTTTTATTCTGCAGTCGTATCGGTACTATGGAAAATATGTGGATCGTTCTTTCCACACCCCCTGGCTATACAGTCTATATGCTAAGCATATCATAGGGCCATACAGTCTATATGCTAATCATATCATAAGGCTATACAGTCTATATGCTAATCACATCATAGGGCCATACAGTCTAAATGCTAATCATATCATAAGGCTATACAGTCTATATGCTAATCATATCATAGGGCTATACAGTTTATATGCTAATCACATCATAGGGCTATACAGTCTATATGCTAATCATATCATAGGGCTATACAGTCTATATGCTAATCATATCATAGGGTTTCATCATAATAACTAGTCATTTTTTTCAAATTAACCCTGTGGTGATGACGTATTGATAACCAGTTAGATGGACCAGTCAGAGATATTAACCCACCATGAGGTGTCTGTGGTGATGACGTATTGATAACCAGTTAGATGGACCAGTCAGAGATACTAACCCACGATGAGGTGTCTGTGGTGATGACGTATTGATAACCAGTTAGATGGACAGTCAGAGATATTAACCCACGATGAGGTGTCTGTGGTGATGACGTATTGATAACCTGGCAGATGGACAGTCAGAGATATTAACCCACGATGAGGTGTCTGTGGTGATGACGTATTGATAACCTGGCAGATGGACAGTCAGAGATATTAACCCACGATGAGGTGTCTGTGGTGATGACGTATTGATAACCAGTCAGATGGACCAGTCAGAGATATTAACCCACGATGAGGTGTCTGTGGTGATGACGTATTGATAACCAGTTAGATGGACCAGTCAGAGATATTAACCCACGATGAGGTGTCTGTGGTGATGACGTATTGATAACCAGTTAGATGGACCAGTCAGAAATATTAACCCACGATGAGGTGTCTGTGGTGATGACGTATTGATAACCAGTTAGATGGACAGTCAGAGATATTAACCCACGATGAGGTGTCTGTGGTGATGACGTATTGATAACCAGTTAGATGAACCAGTCAGAGATATTAACCCACGATGAGGTGTCTGTGGTGATGACGTATTGATAACCAGTTAGATGGACAGTCAGAGATATTAACCCACGATGAGGTGTCTGTGGTGATGACGTATTGATAACCAGTTAGATGGACCAGTCAGAGATATTAACCCACGATGAGGTGTCTGTGGTGATGACGTATTGATAACCTGTTAGATGGACCAATCAGAGATATTAACCCTGTGGTCTGTGGTGATGACGTATTGATAACCAGTTAGATGGACCAATCAGAGATATTAACCCTGTGGTCTGTGGTGATGACGTATTGATAACCAGTTAGATGGACCAGTCAGAGATATTAACCCTCGATGAGGTGTCTGTGGTGATGACGTATTGATAACCAGTTAGATGGACAGTCATTGAGTGATGCGCAGGGTTGACTTGTAACCAACCCGCAGTCCCCGCGGATAGCGGGCGGGGCGGGTTTAGGTTCGTGACGTATTGTTTGGATGAGGGGTGGGTGGCGGTCAAGTTGAATAAGGAGCTAACATAACATTAAAAAAAAATCCATAAACGTATAATTCTTGTGCATCTTACAGTGAGCTCCAAAAGTATTAGGACGGGGACAATTTTTGTTTTGTTGTTCTTGGCTCTGTACTCCGGCACTTTGGATGTGAATTGATAGACTATGAGGTTAAAATCCAGACTGTGCGTAAAATCCAGACCGTGGGTTGAATTCTGTATCAAATTAAACAATGAATGCATTTCCCCATGATGGTAGTGACTGCTTATCACTTATTAACCATAATTTATTCAACATCACTTTATTTTAATAAAATAAGTCATCTCATCTCTATAGAGCAGCTGTCTGAAAATATCGCTATTTTAGTAGTTAATTCAAGGGTAAATAAAGCTTACTTTTATGACTGATGAATACCAGCTATGAATCACTTAATAATACCAACTAATAATCTTTTCAAACTTTGTCGTCTTCCAGAGTCATTGGAAGAACAGGAAGTTACCAAACCACAGAGGATGTAAATAATGTATGGTTTTTAGTATTGGCTTTATGGGATAGCTAGCAAACTTGTAAACCTATTACCCATTCCTATAAGTGTGTACTATTTTTAAGTAATGATAAATAATACACACTGGCTGTTAAGCCAATTATTTTATGACTTTTGCCTCCTGTTTTAAGTTTATTGGGATGGTAATGACGTTTGTTTTTAATGATCCCGTGTGGCTCAGTTGGTAGAGCATGGCGCTTGCAACGCCAGGGTTGTGGGTTCAGTTCCCACGGGGGGACCAGGGTTCAATTCCCACGGGGGGACCAGGATGAATATGTATGAACTTTCCAATTTGTAAGTCGCTCTGGATAAGAGCGTCTGCTAAATGACTTAAATGTAAATGATCGTTATTTGGTGGAGGTCGCTAGCTACAAGGTATTTTCAACCTAGCCTAGCTTTGAGCTAGTTACAGAGGTATCTTCAACCTAGCCTAGCTTTGAGCTAGTTACAGAGGTATCTTCAACCTAGCCTAGCTTTTAGCTAGCTACAGTAGTATCTTCAACCTAGCCTAGCTTTGAGCTAGTTACAGAGGTATCTTCAACCTAGCCTAGCTTTGAGCTAGTTACAGAGGTATCTTCAACCTAGCCTAGCTTTTAGCTAGCTACAGTGGTAACTTCAACCTAGCCTAGCTTTTAGCTAGCTATAGTGGTATCTTCAACCTAGCCTAGCTTTTAGCTAGCTAAAGTGTTATCTTCAACCTAGCCTAGTTTTTTAGCTAGCTACAGTGGTATCTTCAACCTAGCCTTTTAGCTAGCTACAGTGGTCTCTTCAACCTAGCCTAGCTTTTAGCTAGCTAAAGTGGTATCTTCAACCTAGCCTAGCTTTTAGCTAGCTAAAGTGGTATCTTCAACCTAGCCTAGCTTTTAGCTAGCTACAGTGGTATCTTCTGCACAGACCGGACAAGTTTTAAGAAGGCTCAACAATGGATTCTAGTCATTGTAGTTAATTACCAAGTAGTTTTGCGCTAAACTATATAGAACATTGGCCTGTTGGAAACTACAACTCCCTACTACAATGTTACAGTTCAGCAAAAAAATCATTCTTTAACCCGTCTCCTCTCCTTCATCTACACTGATTGAAGTGGATTTAACAAGTGACATCAGTAAGGGATCATAGTTTTCACCTGGATTCACCTGGTCAGTCTGTCATGGAAAGAGCAGGTGTTCCTAACGTTTTGTATTCTCAGTGTATTCAGTCCTTCAGACGGTACTCACACCCCTTGTCTTAATGTTTTGTATTCAGTTCTTCAGACGGTACTCGCACCCCTTGTCTTAATGTTTTGTATTCAGTCCTTCAGACGGTACTCACACCCCTTGTCTTAATGTTTTGTATTCAGTCCTTCAGACAGTACTCGCACCCCTTGTCTTAATGTTTTGTATTCAGTCCTTCAGACGGTACTCACACCCCTTGTCTTAATGTTTTTGTATTCAGTCCTTCAGACGGTACTCACACCCCTTGTCTTAATGTTTTTGTATTCAGTCCTTCAGACGGTACTCGCACCCCTTGTCTTAATGTTTTTGTATTCAGTCCTTCAGACGGTACTCACACCCCTTGTCTTAATGTTTTTGTATTCAGTCCTTCAGACGGTACTCACACCCCTTGTCTTAATGTTTTTGTATTCAGTCCTTCAGACGGTACTCACACCCCTTGTCTTAATGTTTTGTATTCAGTCCTTCAGACGGTACTCACATCCCTTGTCTTAATGTTTTGTATTCAGTCCTTCAGACGGTACTCACATCCCTTGTCTTAATGTTTTGTATTCAGTCCTTCAGACGGTACTCACATCCCTTGTCTTAATGTTTTGTATTCAGTCCTTCAGACGGTACTCACATCCCTTGTCTTAATGTTTTGTATTCAGTCCTTCAGACGGTACTCACATCCCTTGTCTTAATGTTTTGTAGTCTTAATGTTTTGTATTCAGTACTTCAGACGGTACTCACACCCCTTGTCTTAATGTTTTTGTATTCAGTCCTTCAGACGGTACTCACACCCCTTGTCATTCTCCACATTTTTGATGTTACAGCCTGAATTTAAAATGGAGGACATTTAGGTGTTGTGTCACTGATCTACACACAATACCCCACAAGGTCAAAGTGGAATTTTGTTTGTAGAACATTATTATTATTATAATTTTTTTTTAATAAAATGTTTAAAACTGAAATGTCTTGAGTCAATAAGTATTCAACCCCTTTGTAATGGCAAGCCTAAATGAGTTGAGAATAAGTTGTATGGACTCTTTCCATGTTCACACACACACACACAGTTATCTGTAAGGTCACTCAATTGAATAGTGAATTGCAAGCACAGATTCAACCACAAAGACCAGGGAGGTTTTTTCAATGCCTAGCAAAGAAGGACATCGATTGGTAGATGGGACGAAGAAAAACAGACATTGAATATCCCTTTGAGCCTGGGTGAAGTTATTAATTACACTTTGGATGGTGTATCAATACACCCAGTCACTACAAAGATACAGGCGACCTTCCTAACTCAGTTGCCGGAGAGGAAGGAAACCGCTCAGGGCTTTCACCACGAGGCCTATGGTGACTTTAAACCAGTTACAGCGTTTAATGGCTGTGATAGGAGAAAACTGAGGATGGATCAACAACACTGTAGTTACTCCACAATACTAACCTAAACGACAAAGGTGCTTCTACAAAGTATTGACTCAAGGGTGCTTATGTAAATTAGACATTTCTGTATTTCATTGTCAGCACATTTGCAAGAATGTCTAAAAACATGTTTTCGCTTTGTCATTATGGGGTATTGTGATGTCATTATGGGGTATTGTGATGTCATTATGGGGTATTGTGATGTCATTATGGGGTATTGTGTGTAGATGGGTGAGGAAAAAAATCTAAATTTTAATCTATTTTAAATTCAGGCTGGTTCAACAATGTGGAATAAGTCAAGGGGTATGAATACTGTCTGAAGACCCTGTGAATGTATATCCAGTCTTATGGATGAGTCGTCCTTCTACAGGAGTGGAGTCTCAATCTGTGAATTTATATATATATATATCTCTGTCTCTTTCTCTCTCTGTCTCTTTCTCTGTCTCTCTTTCTCTCGGTCTCTTCATCTCTCTGTCTCTCTCTCTCTCTGTCTCTTTCTCTGTCTCTCTTTCTCTCGGTCTCTTCATCTCTCTGTCTCTCTCTCTCTCTCGGAGCTAAAGACTTGTTCTCACACACACACACACACACACACACACACACACACACACACACACACACACACACACACACACACACACACACACACACACGCTTATTCACTCACAATGACTCACCCACAGATGAGACCAGCCAAGATGCGTGTTGCCTTCCATACTGCCACTACTGAATATAGTGTCAAAGCCATTCTGGCTCAGTGCTCTGCTCAGTTTCCCTTGTGTTGGTAAAGATATGGAGAAACTGGGGGCCATTTTGGAGGGGGGGGGGGGGCAGACTAAATTGTAGTGTGTGTCGTGCTATGGTCTTGGTTGCCATATAGACTGACAATTAAAACACTATCTTGAAAGTGTGTGATGGTGTGTACATCTTGTCTTTCTCCCTGCAGGTAAACACTTAGCACTAGTTAATCAAAGGTGATACAAATAAATACAAATCCTGTGTGTGTGTGTGTGTGTGTGTGTGTGTGTGTGTGTGTGTGTGTGTGTGTGTGTGTGTGTGTGTGTGTGTGTGTGTGTGTAGGACTTCCAACAGCAGCGCAACGCTGTCCTCATGTGTGTCGATGGAACCGTGTGTCCCCCCCGACGAGTGTGTGCACACGGCTCACACACACGCAGAGCTGACCTTCAGCAGGATGGAGACCTACCTCCGAACCAAGCAGCTGTGTGACGTCACTCTGGTGGCAGGGGACAGGAGGATACCTGCTCACAGGTAACACACACACACACGAATACACACATACACACACATACATACGCATACACACACACGTACATACATGCATACACACACACATACACACACAAACAGCTGAAGTCGGAAGTTTACATACACTTAGGTTGGAGTCATTAAAACTCGTTTTTCAACCATTCCACACATTTCTTGTTAATCTGTTTGGGCTGCAGGGGCAGTATTGAGTAGCCGGATAAAAGGTGCCCATTTCAAACGGCCTCGTACTCAATTCTTGCTCGTACAATATGCATATTATTATTACTATTGGATAGAAAACACTCTCTAGTTTCTAAAACCGTTTGAATTATATCTGTGAGTAAAACAGAACTCATTTTGCAGCAAACTTCCTGAGAGGAAGTGGAAAATCTGAAATCGATGCTCTGTTCTAGGGCCTGCCTATAAATGTCCTTGATATATATCAGTATACATGCACTTCATACGTCTTCCACTAGATGTCGACAGGCAGTGAGAGAAGAAATGGAGTGTATAACTTGATCTGGGGTCGAATAAATGCTCTTTGTATGACGTGTCACCAGTTTCCTGTTTTCTGGAGAGCGCGTGAAGGGACCTGGTTTTGCCTTCTGTACAGCTGTCGTTATAGACGACTAATATCTCCGGCTTTGATTTTATTTGATACATGTGACAATATCATCGTAAAGTATGTTTTTTTCAATATAGTTTTATTAGATTATTGACATTTTTTCGGGACGTTAGGCGTGTTGCTTTGTCTGCGTTTGTTCACGAAGGAGAGCTTCGCGCCACTTTGCTAGCTTTCCGTGCTAATTGACTGGAGAAGAGGACATTCTAAATCCAAACAACGATTGTTCTGGACAAAGGACCCCTTGTACAACATTCTGATGAAAGATCATCAAAAGTAGGACCCATTTTATGATGCTATTTCATATATCTGTCGAACATGTGAAATAGTCGTTTGCGCCCAGATTTTGGGTACTCTCTCGCTATACCTAAGCTGGATGTCGTAATGAAGTTATTTTTAGAATTCTAACACGGCGATTGCATTAAGAACTTGTGTATCTATCATTTCCTATACAACATGTATTTTTTTAGTTATGTTTATGAATAGTTATTTGGTCAGAATATGTGAGTGCCAGAAAAATATCCGGACGTTGTGGGAAAAAGATGCTACGTTAGCACAATGTATAACCACTGATTTCAGCTCTAAATATGCACATTTTCGAACAAAACATAAGTGTATGTATAACCTGATGTTATAGGACTGTCATCTGATGAAGCTTATCAAGGTTAGTCAAAAATTATATATCTTTTGCTGGTTTGTTACGATCGCTAACTTTTGCTGCTGGGGAATGGCTTGTGTTTCTGGCTATTGTGGTAAGCTAATATAATGCTATATTGTGTTTTCGCTGTAAAACACTTAAGAAATCGGAAATATTGGCTGGAATCACAAGATGCCTGTCTTTCATTTGCTGTACACCATGTATTTTTCAGAAATGTTTTATGATGAGTATTTAGGTATTTGACATTGGTGTCTGTAATTACTCTGGCTGCTTCGGTGCCATTTCTGACGGTAGCTGTGATGGTAGCTGCAATGTAAAACTGATTTATAGCTCAAATATGCACATTTTTCGAACAAAACATAGATTTATTGAATAACATGTTATAAGACTGTCATCTGATGAAGTTATATAGTTATACTATATTATACTATATAGTTTTGCCAAGTCGGTTAGATCATCTACTTTGTGCATGACACAAGTAATTTTTTCCAACAATTGTTTACAGTGTATCTGTATCACAATTCCAGTGGGTCAGAAGTTTACATACACTAAGTTGACTGTGCCTTTAAACAGCTTGGAACATTCTAGAAAATTATTTCATGTCTTTAGAAGCTTCTGATAGTCTAATTGACATCATTTGAGTCAATTGGAGGTGTACCTGTGGATGTATTTCAAGGCCTACCTTGGGTATAAACACCATGGGAACACGCAGCCATCATACCGCTCAGGAAGGAGACGCGTTCTGTCTCCTAGAGATGAACGTACTTTGGTGTAAAAAGTGCAAATCAATCCCAGAATAACAGCAAAGGACCTTGTGAAGATGCTGGAGGAAACAGGTACAAAAGTATCTATATCCACAGTAAAACGAGTCCTATATCGACATAACCTGAAAGGCCAATCAGCAAGGAAGAAGCCACTGCTCCAAACCTCCATTAAAAAGCCAGATTACGGTTTGCAACTGCACATGGGGACAAAGATCGTACTTTTTGGAGAAATGTCCTCTGGTCTGATGAAACAAAAATAGAATTGTTTGGCCATAATGACCATCGTTATGTTTGGAGGAAAAAGGAGGAGGCTTGCAAGCCGAAGAACACCATCCCAACCGTGAAGCACGGGGGTGGCAGCATCATGTTGTGGGGGTGCTTTGCTGCAGGAAGGACTGGTGCACTTCACAAAATAGATGGCATCATGAGGAGGGAAAATTATGTGGATATATTGAAGCAACATCTCAAGACATCAGTCAGGAAGTTAAAGGTTGGTCACAAATGGGTCTTCCAAGTGGACAATGACCCAAAGCATACTTCCAAAGTTGTGGCAAAATGGCTTAAGGACAACAAAGTCAAGGTATTGGAGTGGCCATCACAAAGCCCTGACCTCAATCCTATAGAAAATTTGTGGTCAGAACTGAAAGCGTGTGCGAGCAAGGAGGCCTAGAAACCTGACTCAGTTACACCAGTGCTGTCAGGAGGAATGGACCAACATTCACCCAACTTATTGTGGGAAGCTTGTGGAAGGCTACCCGAAACGTTTGACCCAAGTTAAACAATTCAAAGGCAATGCTACCAAATACTAATTGAGTGTAAGTAAACTTCTGACCCACTGGGAATGTGATGAAAGAAATAAAAGCTGAAATAAATCACTCTCTACTATTATTCTGACATTTCACAGTCTTAAAATAAAGTGGTGATCCTAACTGACCTAAGACAGGGAATTGTTATTAGGATTAAATGTCAGGAATTGTGAAAAAAAACGGAGTTTTTAAATGTATTTGGCTAAGGTGTATGTAAACTTCTGACTAAAACTGTACACACACACACACACACACATATAAATATATATATATGAATGACATTGTAATGTAACAGCACCTGTTTGGAACACACAGCTTTTAACTTTTCATGTTTATTCCATCTGACTTCCCCCTTTGACCTCCTGAGAAACCAGTAAACACGCCCCTGTTTTGGTTTTACAGTACCCCCCCCTTTGACCTCCTGAGAAACCAGTAAACACGCCCCTGTTTTGGTTCTACAGTACCCCTCCCTTTGACCTCCTGAGAAACCAGTAAACACGCCCCTGTTTTGGTTCTACAGTACCCCCCCCCTTTGACCTCCTGAGAAACCAGTAAACACGCCCCTGTTTTGGTTTTACAGTACCCCCCCCCTTTGACCTCCTGAGAAACCAGTAAACACGCCCCTGTTTTGGTTTTACAGTACCCCCCCCCCCCCCCCCCCTTTGACCTCCTGAGAAACCAGTAAACACGCCCCTGTTTTGGTTTTACAGTACCCCCTCCCTTTGACCTCCTGAGAAACCAGTAAACACGCCCCTGTTTTGGTTTTACAGTACCCCCCCCCTTTGACCTCCTGAGAAACCAGTAAACACGCCCCTGTTTTGGTTTTACAGTACCCCCCCCTTTGACCTCCTGAGAAACCAGTAAACACGCCCCTGTTTTGGTTTTACAGTACCCCCCCCCTTTGACCTCCTGAGAAACCAGTAAACACGCCCCTGTTTTGGTTCTACAGTACCCCTCCCTTTGACTGTTTCCACATTTTATGGTACATACATCTATTCTAAAATAGATTAAATTAATACAGAGCCTCGTCAATCTACATACGGTTACCCCATAATGACAAAGCGAAAACAGGTTTTTAGATTTTTTTTGTGTGTGCATATGTATTAAAAAACAAACAAACAGAAATATCTTCTTTACATAAGTATTCAGACCCAGTATTCAGACCCAGAACCAGTGCTATGAGACTTGAAATTGAGCTCAGGTGCATCCTGTTTCCATTGATCATCCTTGAGATGTTTCTACAACTTGATTGGAGTCCACTTCTGGTAAATTCTATTGATTGGACATGATTTGGAAAAGGCACACACCGGTCTATATAAGGTCTCACAGTTGACAGTGCATGTCGGAGCAAAAACCAAGCCGTGAGGTCGAAGGAATTGTCCGTAGAGCCTCAACACAGGATTGTGTTGATGCACAGATCTGGGGAAGGGTACCAACAAATATCTGCAGCATTGAAGGTCCCCAAGAACATAGTGACCACCATCATTCATAAATGGAAGAAGTTTGGAACCAATAAAACTGTTCTTAGATCTGGCCACCAGGCCAAACTGAGCTATCAGGGGAGAAGGGCCTTGGTCAGGGAGGTGACCAAGAACCCAATGGTCATTCTGACAGAGCTCCAGAGTTCCTCTGTGGAGATGGGAGAACCTTCCAGAAGGACAACCATCTCTGCAGCACTCCACCAATCAGGCCTTTATGGTAGAGTGGCCAGACGGAAGCCACTCCTCAGTAAAAAGCACATGACAGCCCGCTTGGAGTTAAAGTCACCTAAACAAGATTCTCTGGTCTGATGAAACCAAGTGTTGTGTCTTTGGCTAAACCGGATTAAGTGATAAGACATGCTATTCTATAAAATCATTTCTCTGTAATTAATATTACCTGATTGAACTAATCATGTAAATGTAATTAACTAGAGAGGGACACCACAAAATAATATTTATAGAGCTGTTATCTTCCGAATAAACTCTTAAAGACCTGGTAATATTTTACATCAATAGCAGTCAATACTAATCGTCACCTTATTTCAGTCTCATCTGAAAGTGGTAAATTCTTGGTTATCTTCACGAACTCTGGCTTACAAGTTGAATCAGCAATACAAAATTGGGTTTAATTATTTATTTACTAAATACCTAACTAATCACACACAATTACATATACACAGGATGGGTCATACATTGATTACTAATTATGTCATAAAAGAAAAAGTCCCTAGCGGACGGAACAGATATGACGGCTGGTTACACAAAGAAAGGGGGTTGGGTTTTTAATGAAAGCGCGGGAAGACTGAGGAACAAAGGAATTTGGTCTCTGATCAGACCTTGTAAAGCTATGCTATCCTAAATACAGTATCTTACGCATTCTAAATAACCGCCCATTTTGGAAAAGGAAAATGCAATAAATATTTTACTCTGAGCTGTGCTTCAATAGGTTGGTCGTAGATGGAAGTCCGTGTTGCCCAACAGAGATCTTCCTGTCCTCTGAAGAATGTCTGGTAGAACGGATGTGTTGTAGTAACGTCGTGTGTTTGGTAGAAGAGATACTTTGTCCGTCCCTCCCTAGCCCACGTTTACAGCTGCTGCTGCTCACTCAACGGCTAGGAGGTTCACTTCTTTAGTGAATTAGAGTTCAAAGTTCGTACCAAGTTGCCGTACTTTAAGCTCACGCTGAAGTTGGCTTAGTTCTGTCGTTTGATATTAGCCCCTTTTAACGTATGGACCGTCGTCCTCACGTCCTCGGGAACACCAATGTTAATTTCGTTAATAGGGACTTATGTAGTGGGGAGAGAAGGGCGTGTTTCATAGTTTTACAACCAATGTCTGTTCACATGGGCGGGGCCACGGAGTGAACAGAATCTACCTTATGGAAACAATTCTCTCATTTAGAAGCTAAAATTACATTTAATCTTTTTCACAAACAGATCCATATTTAAATATTTGAATTGCACAACAATTCCATGTGAATCTGATAACTAGAATGTGTAGACTTTCCCAGATACAGTTTATGTCGTCCTGTCATCAGTAATAATGTCTCAGACGACAACTGATCTGACATCATATTCTTTAAGTACCAACGGATACTTTCAACTGGTTGGATATGAAATACAATATATATATAATATATATATTAATATATTATATATAATAATAATAATAATATAATATACCGAAATATGGTTCAGTTGACCACCCTTTGGATGTTACCAGACTCTCCCAAACCCAATCTGGCAACCCATACCTCTCCCTCCCCAATCTGACAAACCTCTCCTAAACCCAATCTGACAAACCTCTCCCAAACCCAATCTGGCAACCCATACCTCTCCCTCCCCAATCTGACAAACCTCTCCCAAACCCAATCGGGCAACCCATACCTCTCCCTCCCCAATCTGACAAACCTCTCCCAAACCCAATCTGGCAACCCATCTCTATGTTAACAAAGGGCTTTCCAAGAGTCACTCTGTAGAGTAGAGAGAGAGGAAAGGGGGGGGGGGGTATTTATGGGGGTCATAAACCAGGCCAACGTCATGATAATGATAAACATGATAAACGTCATGATAAACCAGGCCAACTAGATTGAACTCTTTGGCCTGAATGCCAAGCGTCATGTCTGGAGGAAACCAGGCACCATCCCTACGGTGAAGCATGGTGGTGTGGGGATGCTTTTCAGTGGCAGAGAACTGGGAGACTAGTCAGGATCGAGGGCAAGATGAACGGAGCAAAGTACAGAGAGATCCTTGATGAAAACCTGCTCCAGAGCGCTCAGGACCTCAGACTGGGGCGAAGGTTCAACTTCCAACAGGAAAACGACCTTAAGCACGTTACCAAGACAACCCAAGTGGCTTCGGGACAAGTCTCTAAATGTCCTTGAGTGGCCCAGCCAGAGTCCGGACTTGAACCCGATGGAACATCTCTGGAGAGACCTGAAAATAGCTGTGCAGCGACGCTCCCCATCCAACCGGACAGAGCTTGAGAGGATCTGCAGAGAAGAATGGGAGAAACTCCCCAGATACAGGTGTGCCAAGCTTGTAGCGTCATACCCAAGAAGACTCGAGGCTGTAAAGGCGCTCCAACAAAGTACTGAGTAAAGGGTCTGAATACTTATGGAAATGTGATATTTGTATTTTTAATTAAAACACATAGGTTGTGTCTATATATTGAAAAATACACGTAAAAAAAAGAGAAAAGAACAGAAGACTGTTGACCAAGATTTGTTTTAGTCGGGGACAGCCCCACACTCCCACACCCAGACACACCAGGCCTCTTTTCCCCTAATGCAGCTCATTGTAAAGGGGAACTAATAGATGACAGATGTCCTATATTGGTACTACAGAACATAACTCATTTCTCCTTCCATTTCCTCATTTCAGATTTAGTCCATTCTCTCTCTCTCTCTCTCTCTCTCTCTCTGTCTCTCTTTCTCTCTGTCTCTCTGTCTCTCTTTCTCTCTGTTTCTCTCTGTTTCTCTCTCTTTCTCTCTTTCTCTCTGTCTCTCTGTCTCTCTGTCTCTCTGTCTCTGTTTCTCTCTTTCTCTCTCTCTCTGTCCCTCTGTCTCTCTGTCTCTCTGTCTCTCTGTTTCTCTCTGTTTCTCTGTGTTTCTCTGTGTTTCTCTCTGTTTCTCTCTCTTTCTCTCTCTTTCTCTCTCTTTCTCTCTCTCTCTCTCTCGTTCTCTCTCTTTCTCTCTTTCCTCCTCCTCCTGAAGGACATGCAGTAATATATATGTACCAGTCAAACGTTTGGACACATCTACTCATTCAAGGGTTTTTCTTTATTTTGACTATTTTCTACATTGTAGAATAATAGTGAAGACATCAACACTATGAAAGAACACATATGGAATCATGTAGTAATCAAAAAAGTGTTAAACAAATCATATATTTGAGATTCTTCAAAGTAGCCACCCTTTGCCTTGATGACAGCTTTGCACACTCTTGGCATTCTCTCAACCAGCTTCACCTGGAATGCTTTTCCGACAGTCTTGAAGGAGTTCCCACATATGCTGAGCACTTGTTGGCTGCTTTTCCTTCACTCTGCAGCCTCCTCACAAACCATCTCAATTGGGTTGAGGTCGGGTGATTGTGGAATGTAGAAAATAGTAAAAATATAAAGAAAAACCCTTGAATGAGTAGTTGTGTCCAAACCTTGTATGGATCTGATTCTCACAGACTTTTTAGGAATAGATTGATTGAAGGAATGATTGATTTTAGTTTGAAAAGTTATTTGAAAACCACTACTCTCTTAACTGGTGTGTCGACCAAAAAAATATTAATTAAAAATCTTTATTTTTATTTTTATGGAGACCCTCTAGAAATGAATGTTCGGTTTACATGTTTTATAACCCTTTATAGTGAAGGGTGCGTCTCATTCCATCAGTGTTTTATAACCCTTTATAGTGAAGGGTGCATCTCATTCCATCAGTGTTTTATAACCCTTTATAGTGAAGGGTGCATCTCATTCCATCAGTGTTTTATAACCCTTTATAGTGAAGGGTGCATCTCATTCCATCAGTGTTTTATAACCCTTTATAGTGAAGGGTGCATCTCATTCCATCAGTGTTTTATAAACATAATTGTCTTAAGAGTTCAGAGCCATCTTATGTCCTTAACATTTAAGTCCTTTCTTTCCCCTTTCTATGTCTCTCTCTCTCTGTCTCTGTCTCTCTGTCTCTCTCTCTCTCTCTCTCTCTCTCTCTGTCTCTCTCTGTCTCTCTCTGTCTCTCTCTGTCTCTGTCTCTCTCTGTCTCTCTCTCTCTCTCTCTGTCTGTCTGTCTGTCTGTCTCTCTCTCTCTCGTTCTGTCTCTGTCTGTCTGTCTCTGTCTGTCTGTCTGTCTGTCTGTCTGTCTGTCTGTCTGTCTGTCTGTCTGTCTGTCTGTCTGTCTGTCTCTCTCTCTCTCTCTCTCGTTCTGTCTCTCTCTCTCTCTCTCTCTCTCTCTCCCCCCCCCCCTTCTAAGCTCCTCTACAGTGAAAGATGTGTGTGGAAATTGAACAAATCTCTGCCCCTGATAGTAAATAGTCTAATATATTTGTGCGTGATGAAAGCCTTATTTTAGCAGAACAAAATTCTCTAGTCCGAATAATCTCTGTTCTCGCTCTCTCTCTCTCCTTTCTTTCTGTCTCTCTCTCTCCATCATTCTATCTGTGCTGAGATAGGACATATAAGTTATAGTCCCATTATAGTGGTTTGGACATTGAATTCTCCTTCCTTCCTCCCTGTCAGATTGGTCCTGTCGTCGGTGTCCGACTACTTTGCGGCCATGTTCACCAGTGATGTCAGAGAGGCCAAACAGGAAGAGGTTAAGATGGAGGGGGTGGACCCTGATGCATTGTGGGTGCTGGTACAATACGCTTACACAGGTACACACAATTACACACAACCCCTGTGTAGGGCTCAGGACAAAATAAGTGTACTATACTATATATCACACTCACCGGACAGTTTATTAGGTACACCACCCCGTACACCTAAATGGATGGCTCCTACAGACAGTGAGTCACGTGGACGTGTCTTGTTATATAAAGCAGACAGGCATCAAGACATTCAGTTACTGTTCCACTGAACTTTAGACTGGGCAACACGTGTGACCTAAGTGACTCTGAGCGTGGTGTGATGGGCGGGGCCAGGCGCGCCGGATACTGGGCAACACGTGTGACCTAAGTGACTCTGAGCGTGGTGTGATGGTCGGGGCCAGGCGCGCCGGATACTGGGCAACACGTGTGCCCTAAGTGACTCTGAGCGTGGTGTGATGGTCGGGGCCAGGCGCGCCGGATTCAGTATGTCAGAAACGGACGCCCTCCTGGGCTTTTCACAGACAGCGTCTAGGGTTTATACTGAGAATGGTGTGATGATTATAACAGACAGTGTCCAGGGTTTATACTGAGAATGGTGTGATGATTTTAACAGACAGCGTCCAGGGTTTATACTGAGAATGGTGTGATGATTTTAACAGACAGTGTCCAGGGTTAATACTGAGAATGGTGTGATGATTTTAACAGACAGCGTCCAGGGTTTATACTGAGAATGGTGTGATGATTTTAACAGACAGTGTCTAGGGTTTATACTGAGAATGGTGTGATGATTTTAACAGACAGTGTCCAGGGTTTATACTGAGAATGGTGTGATGATTATAACAGACAGTGTCCAGGGTTTATACTGAGAATGGTGTGATGGTTATAACAGACAGTGTCCAGGGTTTATACTGAGAATGGTGTGATGATTATAACAGACAGTGTCCAGGGTCTATACTGAGAATGGTGTGATGATTATAACAGACAGTGTCCAGGGTTTATACTGAGAATGGTGTGATGATTATAACAGACAGTGTCCAGGGTTTATACTGAGAATGGTGTGATGATTATAACAGACAGTGTCCAGGTTTATACTGAGAATGGTGTGATGATTTTAACAGACAGTGTCCAGGGTTTATACTGAGAATGGTGTGATGATTATAACAGACAGTGTCCAGGGTTTATACTGAGAATGGTGTGATGATTTTAACAGACAGTGTCCAGGGTTTATACTGAGAATGGTGTGATGATTATAACAGACAGTGTCTAGGGTTTATACTGAGAATGGTGTGATGATTATAACAGACAGTGTCCAGGGTTTATACTGAGAATGGTGTGATGGTTATAACAGACAGTGTCCAGGGTTTATACTGAGAATGGTGTGATGATTATAACAGACAGTGTCCAGGGTCTGTACTGAGAATGGTGTGATGATTATAACAGACAGGGTTTATACTGAGAATGGTGTAATGATTTTAACAGACAGTGTCCAGGGTTTATACTGAGAATGGTGTGATGATTATAACAGACAGTGTCCAGGGTTTATACTGAGAATGGTGTGATGATTATAACAGACAGGGTTTATACTGAGAATGGTGTAATGATTTTAACAGACAGTGTCCAGGGTTTATACTGAGAATGGTGTGATGATTATAACAGACAGTGTCCAGGGTTTATACTGAGAATGGTGTGATGGTTATAACAGACAGTGTCCAGGGTCTGTACTGAGAATGGTGTGATGATTATAACAGACAGGGTTTATACTGAGAATGGTGTGATGATTATAACAGACAGTGTCCAGGGTTTATACTGAGAATGGTGTGATGATTATAACAGACAGTGTCCAGGGTTTATACTGAGAATGGTGTGATGATTTTAACAGACAGTGTCCAGGGTTTATACTGAGAATGGTGTGATGATTATAACAGACAGTGTCCAGGTTTATACTGAGAATGGTGTGATGATTTTAACAGACAGTGTCCAGGGTTTATACTGAGAATGGTGTGATGATTATAACAGACAGTGTCCAGGGTTTATACTGAGAATGGTGTAATGATTTTAACAGACAGTGTCCAGGGTTTATACTGAGAATGGTGTGATGATTTTAACAGACAGCGTCCAGGGTTTATACTGAGAATGGTGTGATGATTATAACAGACAGTGTCCATACTGAGAATGGTGTGATGATTATAACAGACAGTGTCCAGGGTTTATACTGAGAATGGTGTGATGATTATAACAGACAGTGTCCAGGGTCTATACTGAGAATGGTGTGATGTTTATAACAGACAGTGTCCAGGGTTTATACTGAGAATGGTGTAATGATTTTAACAGACAGTGTCCAGGGTTTATACTGAGAATGGTGTGATGATTTTAACAGACAGTGTCCAGGGTTTATACTGAGAATGGTGTAATGATTTTAACAGACAGTGTCCAGGGTTTATACTGAGAATGGTGTGATGATTTTAACAGACAGCGTCCAGGGTCTATACTGAGAATGGTGTGATGTTTATAACAGACAGTGTCCATACTGAGAATGGTGTGATGATTATAACAGACAGTGTCCAGGGTTTATACTGAGAATGGTGTGGTGATTATAACAGACAGTGTCTAGGGTTTATACTGAGAATTGTGTGATTTTAACAGACAGTGTCTAGGGTTTATACTGAGAATGGTGTGATGATTTTAACAGACAGTGTCTAGGGTTTATACTGAGAATGGTGTGATGATTTTAACAGACAGTGTCCAGGGTTTATACTGAGAATGGTGTGATGATTTTAACAGACAGTGTCCAGGGTTCATACTGAGAATGGTGTGATGATTATAACAGACAGTGTCCAGGGTTTATACTGAGAATGGTGTGATGATTTTAACAGACAGTGTCCAGGGTTTATACTGAGAATGGTGTGATGATTATAACAGACAGTGTCCAGGGTTTATACTGAGAATGGTGTGATGATTTTAACAGACAGTGTCCAGGGTTTATACTGAGAATGGTGTGATGATTATAACAGACAGTGTCCAGGGTTTATACTGAGAATGGTGTGATGATTATAACAGACAGTGTCCAGGGTTTATACTGAGAATGGTGTGGTGATTATAACAGACAGTGTCCAGGGTTTATACTGAGAATGGTGTGATGTTTATAACAGACAGTGTCCCGGGTCTATACTGAGAATGGTGTGACAGAATGGTCCTGTGGGTGAAAACAGCTCCATGAGGATCCTTGTCACCGATTGGCTATTTACAGCAGACGACCACACCGGGTTCCAGTCCTATCAGTTTAAAAACAAGAAGAAGTGTCTCCAGTGGACATGACATCATCAACACTGGACAAATGAGGAGTTGAAAAACACACAGCCTAGAAAATGACAGTCAGTGTCCTGGTCAGTCCTCAACCCTATAGAGCCTCTCTGAGTGTCCCGGTCAGTCCCAAGAGTTTCCTGGTCAGTCCCCGGTCCTCAACCATATAGAGCCTCTCTGAGTGTCCTGGTCAGTCCCCAGAGTGTCCTGGTCAGTCCCCAGAGTGTCCTGGTCAGTCCCCAGAATGTCCTGGTCAGTCCTCAAGCCTATAGAGCCTCTCTGAGTGTCCCGGTCAGTCCCCAGAGTGTCCCGGTCAGTCCCCGGAGTGTCCCGGTCAGTCCCCGGAGTGTCCCGGTCAGTCCCCGGAGTGTCCCGGTCAGTCCCCGGAGTGTCCCGGTCAGTCCCCGGAGTGTCCCGGTCAGTCCCCGGTCCTCAACCCTATAGAGCCTCTCTGAGTGTCCTGGTCAGTCCCCAGAGTGTCCCGGTCAGTCCCCGGAGTGTCCCGGTCAGTCCCCGGAGTGTCCCGGTCAGTCCCCGGAGTGTCCCGGTCAGTCCCCGGAGTGTCCCGGTCAGTCCCCGGAGTGTCCCGGTCAGTCCCCGGAGTGTCCCGGTCAGTCCCCGGTCCTCAACCCTATAGAGTCTCTCTGAGTGTCCTGGTCAGTCCCCAGAGTGTCCCGGTCAGTCCCCGGAGTGTCCCGGTCAGTCCCCGGAGTGTCCCGGTCAGTCCCCGGAGTGTCCCGGTCAGTCCCCGGAGTGTCCCGGTCAACCCTATAGAGCCTCTTTGGGATCAGACGGAACGGGCTGTTGGCAGCGTGAATGTACCGCCGTCCAATCAGCAGCAACTGCCTGATACCATGGCGTCAGCGTGGACCAACATCCCTGTGGAACATTTCTGACACCTTGAAAAACACCTTGTAGAATGCCCCGAAGACTTCAGGCTGTTCTGGAGTAAAATCACTCACTCACTCTCTGTGTCCCTCTCTCTTCTCACTCACTCACTCACTCTCTCACTCTCTCACTCTCTCTCTGTGTCTCTCTCTCTGTGTCTGTGTAGGTCGTGTGGAGTTGAGAGAGGACACTATAGAGTGTATACTGTCAGTTTCATGTCTCCTCCAGCTCCAGTCGGTGGTCCAGGCCTGCTGTAACTTCCTCATCAAACAGCTCCACCCGTCTAACTGTCTGGGGATACGAAGCTACGCCGACACACAGAGCTGTACACACCTCCACCACACTGCTCACAGTTACACCATGGTAGGTCCAGACACACAGAGCTGTACACACCTCCACCACACTGCTCACAGTTACACCATGGTAGGTCCAGACACACAGAGCTGTACACACCTCCACCACACTGCTCACAGTTACACCATGGTAGGTCCAGACACACAGAGCTGTACACACCTCCACCACACTGCTCACAGCTACACCATGGTAGGTCCAGACACACCTCCACCACACTGCTCACAGCTACACCATGGTAGGTCCAGACACACCTCCACCACACTGCTCACAGCTACACCATGGTAGGTCCAGACACACCTCCACCACACTGCTCACAGCTACACCATGGTAGGTCCAGACACGCCTCCACCACACTGCTCACAGCTACACCATGGTAGGTCCAGACACACCTCCACCACACTGCTCACAGCTACACCATGGTAGGACCACACACACCTCCACCACACTGCTCACAGCTACACCATGGTAGGTCCAGACACACCTCCACCACACTGCTCACAGCTACACCATGGTAGGTCCACACACACCTCCACCACACTGCTCACAGCTACTCCATGGTAGGTCCACACACGCCTCCACCACACTGCTCACAGCTACACCATGGTAGGTCCACACACGCCTCCACCACACTGCTCACAGCTACACCATGGTAGGTCCACACACACCTCCACCACACTGCTCACAGCTACTCCATGGTAGGTCCAGACACGCCTCCACCACACTGCTCACAGCTACACCATGGTAGGTCCAGACACACCTCCACCACACTGCTCACAGCTACACCATG